>NC_057794.1:281769846-282069846 GCF_018294505.1 Triticum aestivum | reverse complement strand
ACTCCCGATCTATTCTGCTCCTTGAAGTTTTTAGGATATATGGATATATATAGGAGGAAGAAGTACGTCGGTGGATCTCTGGGCTGTCCACGAGGCAGGGGCGCGCCCCCACCCTCGTGGGCAGCTCGAGACTCTTCTGGTCCATCTCCGATACTCCGTGGGTTTCTTCTGGTCCAAAAATAAGTTTCTTGAAGTTTCAGGTCAATTGGACTCCGTTTGATTTTCCTTTTCTGTGATACTCGAAGACAAGGAAGAAACAGAAACTGACACTGGGCTCTAGGTTAATAGGTTAGTCCCAAAAATCATATAAAATAGCATATAAAACATCCAAGGTTGATAATATAATAGCATGGAACAATCAAAAATTATAGATACGTTGGAGACGTATCAGCCGGACATCCGGGCAAGGGGTCGGACATCCGGCCTTGCAATGCACGAGGAACAGAAACAGAACAGAACAAAAAACAGAGGGGCCGGACATCTGGCATAACAGGAGAGCCCAGATATCCGGCAGATGGCCGGACATATGGCGCGATCACTAGAAGGTTACAGAACCTCAGCAGTACACGGGTAGTAGAGGCCGGACATCCGGGATGGGGCCCAGACATCCGGCGAATCAGGAAGGCCCGGACATCCTGGGTATAACCCGGACATCCGGCGTGCAGCACAGCACAAAAGCGTTCTCTGGATGGCTAGGCCAGGATATCCGGCAGGTAGGCCGGATATCCGGCGTGAGGCCCGGACATCCGGCTTGAAGCCCGGACATCCGGCAGCCAAGAGGCAGAAACCTGAAGGTTTTATCATGTGCATGTATTGCAAGGAGGTTTGTGACAAGAGCAAGCCTTTAACTAACCCTGTCGATCTCCTCTTAATAGTGCGGGATCCTATACTCGAGAAAACAAATATGAAATCAATTTTTATGCTTCATCCTTGAGTAAAATCACTTTGTATGCTCTTGATCCACACACTTTGATGAACCGAGGACTAATGCCTGAAACTTACTTGACAACCATTATTATACCCCTAGATGTATATTGTCATCAACATCAAAACATGATGTAAGGGCATGATTGCACTTTCACATGTCTACATAGTTCTCGAACCCATAGGGTCCGCACGCTTAACGTTCGATGACGATTTTGTATTATATGAGTTATGTGATTTGGTGACTGAATGTTGTTCGGAGTCCCGGATGAGATCACGGACACGACGAGGAGTCTCGAAATGGTCGAGGGGAAAACATTCACATATATGACGATAGCATTTGGACACCGGAAGTGTTCCGTGGGTACCGGGTATGTATCGGTTCACTTGAAGGGGTTTTGGGCAACCCCCGGCAAGCTATATGGGCCTAATGGGCCAAGAGAGGGACAGGACAGCCCCAAAAGGGGCTGGTGCGCCCCCTATAGGCCGAATAGGAGGATAAGGAAAAGAAGGGAATGGAGAAGGAAAGGGGAGGATTCGGCCTCCCCCTTTCCTTCCCCTCCCCCTCTCTTTCCTTTCCCCTCCGATGGATATGGAATAGGGGGAGGCCGACTTGGAGGAGGCACCCAAGTAGGATTACTCCTACTTGGGGCACCCCTTGCAGCCTCTCTCCCTCTCCCACCTATATATATGGGGGGGCACTGCTAGAACACACAACATTGATTCCTAGCCGTGTGCGGCTCCCCCCTCCACAGTTTGCTCCTCCGGTCATACTGTCGTAGTGCTTAGGCAAAGCTCTGCGTGGATCGCTTCACCATCACCGTCACCGCGACGTCATGCTGACGAAACTCACCCTCGACACTTTGCTAGATCAAGAGTTCGAGGGACGTCATCGAGCTGAACGTGTGCAGAACTCGGAGGTGTCATACGTTCAGTACTTGATCGGTTGAATCAAGAAGATGTTCGACTACATCAACCGCGTTAAGTAGACGCTTCCATTTTCGGTCTACAAGGGTACGTGGACACACTCTCCCCATCTTGTTGCTATGCATCTCCTAGTTAGATCTTGCGTGAGCGTAGGAAATTTTTGAAATTGCATGCTACGTTCCCCAACAAGCACGACCTCTCCAAGTATGCAAGCATACGGTCTTCACGATCCGGCTGCGCTTTGCTGTCCAGAGCTAACCAATGTGGAGATTTGGAGGGAGAAGACTAGAACCAAAGTGAGCTTCTAATTATGAGGACTAGATAGGATTAGATCTAGGTCTAAACTGATCAACTAGACTAGAACTAGAGAACTAGAGGACGCTCCAAAACTTGTGTATGCAAAAGTGCTCAAAACCTCTAGTATATATAGGTTGGAGGAGAGTGGATGGGGCGCTACAAGGGGGGAGGACTGCCCCCTTGCTTCGGCCAAGGAGGGGGAATCCCCCTCCAATTCGGCCTCCCCTGGCTTCTCCATGAAGCTAGGGGCACCTCCACGAATGGGCCTCATAGGCCCATTAACTTTTTCCCCTATAGGACTTTTAGTATTTTCCTTGAAATATTGATATTTAAATAATTATAAAATCCTCCTAATCATTATTAGGGCCTTTTATTATTAATTTAATATATTCAGAACATTTTCCACCTATGTATCAATTCTCGGTATTAGCCGATAAACCCCGAAACCCTTCCGGTAACCCCAGAATGCTTCCGATTTCTCTGGAAACTATTTCTTATATTAATGAAATAATTTCATAAATATTTTATCATAACTCTTGCTCGATTAACACCCAGCAAATCATGATTCCCTTAACCGCAATGACCAATAACGAAAACATAGACATCCATATTGATCCCTATGAATAAATGAATGACATTCGAGTGAACCTTTGGTTATCATGTGTTATTCCCTTTGCTTCGCGATACTCTACAAAACCCGAGGTGAGATATATCGATATCCTCTTGAGTCATTCTGATGCTCACTATACCAGTCTTCTCGTTACCGGTTTTGTTCTTCTTTCTTGTTGACATGTTCCTGCATCCCTGTGGCCTAGTCACCTGTGTCTGGCCAGATGATGATGGATGTCGCCACACTGAGAGGACCCTAAGAATATTTCTCCATCGTTGGAGGAGCAAATCCTACTCTTGGCTATCTAGCCCCTTGTCCAACTTTTCGATTCCTGTAAGTTGTCGTTATGATCACCGCGTTACAGATGATGTTTGTGCAAATCCAAAGTCCGTCGTATGGTAAGAAGTGACTATGATACTCTGATCGTCTAAGGAACTAAATCATACATTAACTCTTCATGTTATAATGATTGACTTGTGATGATTTTATCTCAAAGTATAACAAACAAGTTTGGGTCAATTAAATATGACCGTTCTTCCAACATCATATTCTCAAAGTTGTTTAGGACTATCGTTACACTTAATGATACCCTAAGATCTAGAAAACATGATCACTAACAAAACCTGAGCTAGTCTTAGAGGCGAGACTAGGAATCGGGTTTTACCGTTTATCATTCCACACATGCATATGAGTTTTCCATTGAATCGCACATTCCATGATCATGGCAGTTAGAGCATAGAATATAAACTCTTAATTACAAACATGAAAATATAATGATACAATATTATTGCCTCTAGGGCATATTTCCAATAATAGTTCATAGGTTGAAAAGTAGGGTTTGAGATGGATGATGATTATGAAGGTGGTGCTATTGGTGATCGAGATGTCTCCATGATGAATGGAGTTTTGGTGGTGCAGATGGCTTCGATTCCCCCACCTTCATCTGCATTTGTCGATGGAATTTTGGGAGATCAACGTGAGGTGAAAAGTGATCCACCTCTGTTTCTTCTCACAGATGGCGTCGAAAAAGTCCTCTCAAACAAATCTGGAGGTTTCGAGGTAAAATAGGACCAGATGTATCGGCGAGCACTGGAGGGGTGCCATGTGGACCCCACATGCATTGGCTCGTGGGCCCCTTAGGGCCCTCCTTGGATAGGGTCTAGCTCTTTTCCCGTGAACATCTCCAATATATTTTTACCATTTTTCCTAGCTTCATACAAAATATTTCTTTGGTGGTCCGTGTTTGTTGCTTTTCTACAACTTAGTGATAATTTCACTCACTAAGTAAAACATGCAAGCTTAGTGTAAAAATACATTAGAATGATGTGATAATGTGCAAAATATCATTAACATTTACACTAAGTAATAGGGATGCAAAATGAAGGTATCAGCTCCCCAAAATTAGAATATGCTTAGTAAACATGACCGTAGATTTATGGAGTGAGATGTCAATATTAAAGAATACAGACCTAACAACATCACAATTATTTTCATGCTCAAACATTCTGAACAACAACTTTTTCGTATGAAACTTCTTAGTGAGGAGGACATGACACCCTCTACACGCACAAGTTTAACAATCAAAACATATTGAGAATATCAAACCATTAACATGTACGTTGGTTCCGCTTTTGGGAACCTTTCGGAAGGTTCCAGCCCCTATTCTTACCATTTTTGGGGACCTTATAGAAGGTTCCAGCCCAGGTTTTATCGTTTTTGATAACCTTCTAGAAGCTTCCTAAACTGGTTTTTCTGTTTGTTTTTCTTTATTGATTTTTCCAGTGTTCTTGTTTGTATTTTGTTTTGTTTTTTTTCTTTTTAGGTTTCTTTAAAAAAATGAAAATTTCCAAAAATATCTGTGTATTTGAATTTTTTCCATGTTTTACCAAAAAGTTTGATATGAAAAAAATCCACATTTTCAAAAATGTTTGCAATTTTTATAAAAATTTAGCATTTTTAGAAATTTAAAATTTTAAAAATGGTCGTGTTTTCAAAAAATGATGATTTCAAAAAATATTTTTAATACTTCTTCATATTCAAAAAATAAAATTTGAAAAAACATTTCTTGTTTCAAAAAATGCCCACAAGTTTGAAAATTGTGTGCGTGTCTCCAAAACACCGTTCAAAATTTGAAGAAATGTTCATGTTTCAAAAAATGTTAACAAATGTTTTTACAAAAAATGTTTCCATTTACCAAAAAAATCTAAAAATGTTAAGTTTGTTTGCTTGAGAAATCCGGTCGCTAAAGTGTCGGGTTGATGCAACAAGCTGGTGCGCTACGGACAAAAAGTTCACCTATATATACTGTCACTAGAGGAAAAACCGAGTAGCTACGTGAGGAAACCAGGTTGCTATAGTAACCCATGTGTGCGAATGGGTTGCCCTATGTGTGTGTTTGCTCGGCGAGCGGCACATTGGCAGCAACTAGCGCTCGCTCCCAGCCTCCCAAGGGATGGCGCTCTCAGTCGCCGCCACATGTTACGCTTTGTATGTTTCCTTTGGATTTTATTTTTTTATTTTTTCGCACGTGTTTTCTGTTTTTTAGACGTTTTTTTTCTAGTTTTTTTTGTCTTTTTGGTTTTTCATCGGTTTTTCTAAGCTTTTGGAACAAAAAGAAATTTATTGCATGAAAAAAGATTTTTTTTTTCTTCTGTGATAGGCACCGTTTTGTTTCCGCGAGAGGCACGATTTTGCTTTTGCCATGCGTTTTTTGTCTTTTTTCTTTCGGCGGAGGCACGGTTTTGCTTCCGTGAGAGGCACGGCCGTGTCTCTCGGGAACAGAAAAAAAATATATTTTTTATTTTTTTCCTTCCACGAGAGGCAGGAATTTGCTTTCGCGAGAGACACGGTTGTGCTTTCGCGAGAGACATGGTCGTGCCTCTCGAAAACAGAAAAATGTGTTTTTTTTGTAAGAGGCATGGTTTTTCTTCCATGAGAGGGACGGCCGTGCCTCTCGAAAACAAAAAAAATATGCATTTTTGTTTTTTTCCTTCCGCGAGAGGCACAGCCGTGCCTACTTCGGAAAGGGAAAAAACGTGTTTCCGGTTCGGTTTTTCCGTCTTTTTTTTGTGAAGAAAAAATTTGTCAAATATTATCAACATGGGATCTAGCTTAAAGATCTCGATGCAAGAAATCCAATAGTGAGAACGATTCGAGATTTGGACTCATGGTTTAAGAGATAAAACATTTCGAATAAACGGATGTACGAAATAATGAAAAACTCCTATGTCACGATAAGTGGCACGCATGTAGTGCGTCAGTTGTTGCAGTTAGAGGGAGTGGCAGTGATCTTTGAAATGAGTACTTCTTAATTAGTGATTTCACACATTGGCACTCTGGCTTATAGGTGCGTGTGTAAAGATAGGTGTGGCTGTGTCTCGCCTACCGTGGTTTCCTATTCGGCGCTTCAGGCACTTGTTTCTTCGTTAATTGCAAACGGGTGCACACTCCGACTCCACTCTCGACCAGCCCATTTCTCTTCTTTTTTCTGTTAAAGTTGCAAAATAATGTGCTGGGTTACGGTCGAACTCGCGACCTCACTGTTCGAAAGGAAGTGCTGAAACCACCACGCAATCTCACCTGCTCGTGCACACTTACTTCCTTTCTTTTTTCGTTCTTCAATTCGATTTGTTATTTTTTATTTTTCATTTTCCATTACTTTTTGTTTTTTCTTCTTCTTTTTTTGTTTTCTTAAATGCGTGTTTTTTAAATTCGTGAACTTTTCTTCCAAAATCGACAAACCTTCTTAAAATTGGATGAACTTTCTTTGTAAATTTGATGATTTTTTTTCAAAGTTGATGAACTCTTTTTAAATTCTATGAAGTTTTTCAAATTTGATGAATTTTTTAAAATTTGATGAACTTTTTTTTCATACTCGTGAACTTTTTTCAAATCCGTGAACTTTTATTTGAAATTGCAAAATCCGTCAACAATTTTTAAATCAGTGAACTTTATTCAAAACAGCAAAATACCTGAACTTTTAAAAAATTTGAACAGTTTTCAAAACCGTGACTCTTTTTGAAATTTATGAACAGTTTTTCCCTTTATGCTAACTTTATTTCTTATCCATGAATTTTTTTTGTTCAAAAGCCAATGGTCAACTCTAAACTGATCAACAAGTAAATACTCAATCGACCAGGAGAGGGGACTGTGCAAACCGAATGAGCGAGCGCTAGCGAGCAAGTGAGCGGTGACTGAACGAGCGTTGTTAGGACGGCCCAGTCACCCGTAGAGATGGTAATGGGTATCCATTACTCACCTACCCTGCGAGTAAAAACCCTATTAGTGCAAGGGTATGGGTTAAAAATATATCATGGGTATATAAATAGGAAAATTTCATATCCATCGGGTATAGTGGGTGCGGGTATGGTTTAGTACAACCCAGACCCATGTACCCATGTACCCGCATATATTCTAACAAATAGGCCTTATATATTATTTATTCATAAATCAAACATATTATATGTACATAAATCCCACAGCCTAAAAAAGACCTCATCATGAATTTATGTTAGGCCGCTGCACCACAATAGCTAGCCCATAAACAAGTATGTGTTGCTGTCATGACATGTTGTTGTTTATAAATTATTATTATAAGTTGTTGTTCATGACTATGTAATGCTCAAATTGATGTATTGGGAATCTGGGTAATTTTACCCGCAGGTACCCATTTACCCTGATGGGTGACGGGTATGAAAAAAATTGTACCCATCCACGGGTATGGATATAGGTGATGAGTAAGGTTTAAAATAACAGATAAGGATATGGGGTGGCTCCATCCGTATCCAAACCCTGCGGGTGCCATCCTCACCCGTGCGCCTGAGCGTTGCGTTGCTAGCTAGCGCAACGGGCGTTGACACATCCTCAGCTCTGGTCCAATCCATTTCACATTTTGTTTTTTGTTTAAAGCTCGAAAAAGGTCCGTGAGGGATTGTGGGTAACAACAATCCAACTCGCGATCTCTTCACTGCGAGCGAACTGCACTAACCACATCGCTAACTTGGCTCCTCCGCATGACTACTCCTTTTTCTACAGTTCTATATATAGGAAATGTCCCCCTATGCTTTCTATGTTATCATTTTGTCTTATCTTTTATGTTTCGTGTTTTCGTTTTTCTTATATTAAATGCGTGAACTTTTTCAAATTGATGTTTTTTTTCAAAACTGATGAACTTTTTTCAATTTTGTTGAACTTTCTTTAAAATTCAATCAACTTTTTCTTCAAAATCAATAAACCTTTAAGAAAATGATGTTCCAAATCCTATGAACTTTTTATTCAATGATTTTTTTAAATCTATAAAGAAAATTTTTGGTGAACCTTTATTAAAAATAGATGAACTTTTTTTCAAACCCGATGATCTTTTTCCAATTCAATGAACTTTTTCAAATTCGATGAAGTTTTCTCAAATTTCATGAACTTTTCAAAAAATTGAAAATTAATTTTCAAAATAAATTAACTTTTTACATTCGATGAACCGTTTCCAATTTGTGTACATTTTAAAAAATTGATGAACGTTTTTCATTTTTTTGTGACACTTTTTTCAAGTTTGTGAACTTTTTATGCAATATGACTTTTAAAAAAAAATTGATGAACCTTTTCAAATTCACGATTTCTCCAAATAACTCAGAATTCTAAGTGTGATAGTAGACGCTAGACGCTATTGTGCAATAAATATCGCGGCCACTACCAAAATTCAAAGGTATTTCAAAAAAATTATTATATTATTGGTGCTATTCCCAGTCACTAAAGTCGAGTTGTTGTAGTGGTTGGCCGAACTCGTACGAGAATGCTATGGTGCGGGTTTGAATCCTAGAGATTTTAACTATTTGAGTGATTTTTTTCATGCTTAGGACTACTGCGTTGTGTGTTCGTGGGCCGGCCCAAACTAAGCGCTATAGTTAGCGCAGTTGGTCGCGGCGACTATTTATCGTATTACGCACGAAGGGAAGTTTCTCTCTGTCCAGCTATCAGGCCAGCCCTTTAACGCCCGCCTAGAAGAAAATATATCTACTACCCCTATAAAAACACGAGAGGACGGAGAACCAATTCATCTCATCCATTCAATCAAAGGATCTAACGATCCAAATCATCCCAATGTTTAACATCAAACCACGGTTAGCTCGGCCCACTAATCCCACGATCGACCCCCGTCGTCCGTCCTCGGACTCGAAGAAAAACAAAAACCCCACGCTCTCGCGTCGGTTGCTCCTATCCTCCCGCTGTCCCGCACGACCTCTCGCCCCTTCCTTCTCCTCCCGCCTCTCCCTCCTCCGCTCCCTACCGCTCCGCCTCCGCCTTGCCATTCCCCGCCGCCGCCTCCCCACCCCCCCCCCCCCTCGCCCTCCCCGGCAACAACGGCAACAACGGCGGCGGTGGTAACATCAGCAGCGACGACGGGAATGATGAAACAGGGGACGGCGGCGGCGAGTGGGGCGTTTACCGGGGGAGGCGATGTTCGTGCTGGCGCAGGCGAGAGGAAGATCTCCAGCCTACCGGCGTACCTCGCCACGGCCGTGGAGGGCTGCCACATCACGGGCGACATCGTGCGGCGCTTCGCGGAGATGGAGCTCTCGCCGCTGCTCCGTTGGCTGCTGGGCTTCAGAGGGTCCAGGGAGCGCCTCCTCACCGACGACCTCTTCATCGCCAAGCTCGCCATGGAGATGGGCGTCAGCATGATCGCCAAGGTCCGTGGGATCGACATGGATGAATCATGAATGCTTTCAACTTACTCTTATCTTATCCTCCTATGATTTTCAGAAGAAGAAGAAAATGAAATCATGTTTTAATTTGTCTAACCCTTTTTTGTTGGTGCTCTGTTTGTTTCAGACCGCTGCCGAGTACGAGAAGAGACGGGAGAACTTCGTCAAAGAAATTGACATCGTCATCGCTGATGTGGTACCCCTCTTGTCTTCTGCTACTGAAGACGGGCAATATGTACATATGTTGATATATAACCCTGACATTTTAAATCACATGCAGATGGGGATAGTAGAAAAAACTCTTTGTTATTGCAATGCAAAGTGCATCTTATATCTAAATTTGATATATTTTTCCCTTTTTACATGTTGTCGCCACCGGCCCCGCCGAAGCTGTCATCGTCCTCCGTAACGGACCATACAGCAGCATACACACACAACCTATTTTCATCATGTTTATTCAAGAGAGAATTTTGTTACACGTTATTCATCATCTTGTCATAATTGTAGTCTGACCATAATGTACAACAAGTGACCCAGATCGGAATGTCCTTATGATATTACTGTTCAATAGAGGAACTAATGTGCTTCTGGTGTGATTCATAATTGTGGAAAGTTTTCTTTGTAGGGTGGGGTCGTCATTCAAGGGATGGACTTTTCCTTCAGGTTATGGTCTTGTTTCTCTCAAGGAGATGGTGATAGCAAGGGGGGAGCGCAAGATGTTGCTGATGGATTCAACAATGCTTTTGGCAACGATGTTAGATCCCTCCTTCTGCTCCTTCTGATCTGTCAAATTGATTTATTCATTTTTGTAGCCTTGTTGATATCTTCTCTTCGTTCAAATTAAATATCTAGCTGCTTTTCCTAACCCAACTCCTTTTTGCAGGAAGTTGAACTTGATGACGGACTAGAGAAGAAAGTATGTCAGAGATATGCATGTTAGCCCTTAAGCATATCAGAATACAATCATTCAACGCATAATTAGTCAGTTATATATTCTACTCATGTCCCCAACAAGGCAACAATCGACCAGGTTACATATCTTCTGTACTAAATGTATCATAGCTTTTGTACATGTTGTTCCCGCAGTACTACAATCTCTAGATATAGGGTTGATAGAAAGATTTGCTTGAATCAGATAAACAACATGGATTAATGTTTACATTGTTATATCTGGTGCTTAATTTACTATTAAGAATATATAATGAAGTCGTTTCTCCATGTTGTTCCAACTGTCTTTACAATTATGAGGATATAGAAGATTAACTCAAGTCAGGTAAACAACATGGTTTTTATTTTGCAGATTTCTGTAATGCAGCACTTTAGACGTGCATTTGGCTATTCTAGGCCCCCAATAGATGTATATTTCTTTGTATTGCTTTTCATCAATTATGATTAGTAAGGGATCCTACTAATTTATGATTTCATTAGGGAAGTGTTGCTACTTCTGTACAGTCCATCTCTTGACAGTATTATGAAAATACAAAATAGATTGTGTATATAGCATAACATTTCTTCATGTAGATCTTGAAGACTATTACTCTGCATATTCTGCATTTAGTTACATTCTTGATGTTAAAAGAATCGTGGATAAATATGTAAAAGTGCAGAACGTTTTCAGTTTCTTGTTTGGATTATGTGCCTTTAATTGGTACACCTTTTTTGTAGCGAGATAAAATGGTACACTACAAAGGTCTTAATTGAAATGGATATAGTTGAGTGATGTTTGTTTGCTTTTCACCGTAAAAAAACTCTTTGCTTTACAAGGTGTTTGGTTCTTTTGAGATGTTGTTTTGTATTTAGTAAGGTGTCACTTGATAGTGTTTATTTTGGTAAGGTGCTCTGTTTGCCTTTTAAAGTTAGTCCCCGTCAATACTTTCTCCTTTTCGGTTTGGACCATGTCAGCTTGAAGAGATGTTCTTTTTATGATCACTATGAATAAAAGTGTGCAGAATGAATTCAGTTGGCAACTAGCCATATCACACATGTGTTTGCTTCAGGTTGTGCGTTTCAGTCCATTGTAGGAATAATTTCATTGAGAACTCGCAACGGCAAGTTGAAGAACATTTTGGAGCACAAGTAGGGGTAAGTTCTAGAGTGTGGAGGAGCAACGATGCAAGCTTGGAGATCGCTCATGATTCTGATTGTTTCCTATTCAGATTGAGGAACGTATACTCGGCCCACCCTCATTCCCAGTGATTAGATAGTTTGCATTTATATGCAAATTGTGTGAATAAATTTATGTATACCAAGGTAAAAATGGGATACTAATATTCATTATTGCACGTTTGCAAATCCTCTTTGAGACCTTGTATTTGATATCTCCCCTTTGGCTTACATGTGCATGGTTGGAATCGGTATGTTTTGCGGATGTGAAAATGGTTATTATAGAACTGAGTTTCTTTTGTGTCTAAGTTTTGCCAAAGGCAAGAAAATGATTCAGATCTTGCACTGCTTCAAGTTATGAAATAACAAAGTTTTCTTATTCTGAGTTGGCACAGTTTCAAGGTTGGTATTAATTCGTAAGAGGCTAAAATTCAGATTTATTATAATGTTTAAACAATGTTCATGGTTTAACCTACTTTTACATCTTCTATGTAATAGTTATATTGAAAATTATGTACCATGCTACTGGACAATCATTCTACTGTGTGGAAAAGACTAGGGATAATAATATTATCAACTGCCATGCCTTGTATTTTTGTTGAATCTATATTGTTTGAGACGAAGACGCGCATTGCGCGTGCACATTTACTAGTAGAAGAAAAAGAAGAACGATAAGGAGTGGATCTCATGATCTTCTAAGCGGAAGGTTGCGCTGCTAGCCACTGATTTGGCGTGCGGTTGGTGATAAAATTGAGGGTACGACCTACTCAGTTTTTTTATTTTCATTCTTTTTTCATTTGGTTTTATTTAGTCTCCCTTTTCTTTATTTTATTTTTTATTTTTCCACTGTTTTATTATTCTTTGTAGGATTTTATTTCTTTGTTTTTTATTTTCTTTTTCTTGTTTTTATTTTCGGTTTTCTTTGTTCTTTTGGTTATTATTGTACATTTTTTGTTGTCAACAACATTTTATAATAAACATCTAACATTTTTTCCAATACAAATTATACAATTTTGTAATACAGGGTCAACATTTTTTTACAAACAGTTTAAACATTTTTCAAATACAAAATAATTTTTAGTACTTGGTAAACATTTTTTATATGCATTTTTTATATTTTTCTAAAATTCTTGATTAAGAGCTTTCAAATAAAAATATTAATATATTTTTAATACATGGTCAACATTTTTCCTATACACATTAACATTTTCCAAACAATTGATTGACATTTTTTTTCAAATACTTGTTCAACATTTTTAAAATTCTTCATTAATATTTTTATATACATGATCAATTTTTTAATCAATTTTCCAACACATGGTCAACATTCTTTCCATACACATTTAATATTTTTTTAAATAATTGATTAAAATTTCTCAAATAATACTGAACATTTTTCAATGCTTGTTAACATATTTATATACAATGATAATAAAAATTCATCATTTCCCATACACATTCTTTCCATATACATTTAACATTTCCCAAACGCTTGATTAACATTTTTAGAAATACTTGTTCAATTTTTTAAAAATGCTTGATTAACATTTTTATATACATGACAAAAACAATTCATTATTTTTAAATACATGGTCAACTTTTTCTATACACATTTTGATCAACATATTTTAATTACGTGTGAAATTGTTTCGCACGAATTTTAGTATTTTACTAGAACAATGCCCGTGCGTTGCAACGGGATATAAATATTTAGTAAGTTAGCTTGTGATTAACTGTCTAGAATGATGCAATTGTGTAAATAAATGTTCATCAAATTCTAACCATGAATTAACTTATATTTTGATTAGAAGTTTGGTAAGTAAATTAATGTGGAGTTGGTTCAGAAGGTAAATAAATTAAGGTGATTATTTATCATATATATAAAAGGTCTGATGAAGGTGTGGTGAGAAGAAAAGTGAAATGGGAACCTTGCATTCTTTTTAAGTAGTAGAAATTTACATTTTTCGTGAACATGATAAACATTTCCTCTATACACATTTAACAATTTCAAATTCTTGGTCAACATTTTTCAATTGTTTTTATGTAGACTGATTTTGTAATATATTTATGTTAAATATTTGAAAGTGTAAACAAAGGTTAAAAATAGAGAGCAAAATGCGTGATAGGAGCTCCGGGCGGTGACTAGAGCTCCTGTGAGCTATACATGTAGCGGTCACCTAGCAGTGGGCCAGCCCATCAAATCGTTTTTTCTGTGCAGTCTCAGCACTCGTTGGAAGTACGTTAGATTTTTTTCTAGTGCCATAGTATTTGTTGCATTGTGTGGTCGACTGGATTAGTAATGTATTTTTATTTTAACCCTATTTCGTTTATATTTCCAAAAATATTATAATATGTATATTCCAAAAATTAATTTACTTAAAAGTTTTATCTAAAACCACGAATTTACAAAATGTTAATGTAGGGTTAGCTTAATTCAGAAAATTATTTATAGCATGAAAACAAAGTTGTCAACACATTCAAAAAATGTTCACACGGTTCATAAAAATGTACACCACAGTTTTAAAAATGTGCATACATTGTAGAAAAAATATTTGCCTCATTCAGAATAATGTTTGTCACCATTCAAAATATGTATGTTTCATTTTAAAAAATGTTCATGCATTCCAAAAATATGTTCATGATTTTTTATTTAAAAAATTGTTCCTGCGGTATTAAAAATATGTTTCATATCATTCAAGAGAATGTTTCAACATGTATATGAAATTCTTTAACATCTATTCGGAAAATAATTCAATAACATCCATTTAAAAAAGGTACATGCGTGCATGAAAAAAAATGATACCAAAGCATGTATTGAAAAAAGAAATCATCTACTTGAAAATGTTAATCATGCATTTTAAAACTGAACCGAAAAACTATATCGAAAATAAACCGAACCGAACCAAATTTACGGTTCTTATGGTTTCTGGTTTCGGTATGGTATGAAATTTTCATACCGTTTTGAACTTTGGTTTTTATGCTATATACCGAAAACCGAACAGTTAACCGAATAAACCGAAGTAAAAATAAATTTATAATTCTTTAGATGGTGTTCATTGACTTGGAGAAGGCCTATGATAAGATATCGCAGAATGTCATGTGGTGGGCCTTGGAGAAACACAAAGCCCCAGGAAAGTACATTACCCTCATCAAGGACATGTACGGTAATGTTGTGACAAGTGTTCGGACAAGTGATGTCGACACCGATGACTTCCCGATTAAGATGGGACTGCATCAGGGGTCAGCTTTGAGCCCTTATCTCTTTGCATTAGTGATGAATGAGGTCACAAGGGATATACAAGGAGATATCCCATGGTGTATGCTCTTTGCGGATGATGTGATGCTAGTTGACGATAGTCGGACGGGGGTAAATAGGAAGTTATAGTTATGAAGACAAACCTTGGAATCGAAAGGGTTTAGGCTTAGTAGAACTAAAACCGAGTACATGATGTGCAGTTTCAGTACTACTAGGTGTGAGGAAGAGGAGGTTAGCCTTGATGGCCAGGTGGTACCTCGGAAGGACACCTTTCGATATTTGGGGTCAATGTTGCAGGAGGATGGGGATATTGATGAAGATGTGAACCATCGAATCAAAGATGGATGGATGAAGTGGCGCCAAGCTTCTGGCATTCTCTGTGACAAGAGAGTGCCACAAAAGCTAAAAGGCAAGTTCTATAGGACGGCGATTCGACCCGCAATGTTGTATAGCGCGGAGTGTTGGCCGACTAAAAGGCGACATGTTCAACAGTTAGGTGTGGCGGAGATGCGTATGTTGAGATGGATGTATGGCCACACGAGGAAGGATCGAGTCCAGAATGATGATACACGAGATAGAGTTGGGGTAGCGCCAATTGAGGAGAAGCTTGTCCAACGTCGTCTCAGATGGTTTGGGCATATTCAGCGTAGGCCTCCAGAAGCTCCAGTGCATAGCGGAGGGCTAAAATGTGCGAAGAATGTCAAGAGAGGGCAGGGTAAACCGAATTTGACATGGGAGGAGTCCGTTAAGAGAGTCCTGAAGGATTGGAGTATCACCAAAGAGTTAGCTATGGACAGGGGTGCGTGGAAACTTGCTATCCATGTGTCAGAGCCATGAGTTGGCTGCGAGATCTTATGGGGTTTACCTCTAGCCTATCCCAACTTGTTTGGGACTAAAGGCTTTGTTGTTGTTGTTGTTTAGATGAACAACCATACAAATTATCATTTTTCTTGTACATGAGTCAAATTCATTACTAAGTATGTAATTTTTTTCTTATGACATAGTCATTTTTTTCTTTTTAAAATGCTAAGCACGTCCATAACCATCAACCGATGAATCAATGCATCTACTATTTGTGTAAAATAGTATGTGTGTAAAATAGTATGCGTTTTGAATTATAAATTTGCAAATTATTATTATGTCATTTTCAAATTCGTGTCAACTTTAATTATTTATATCGAGACCAAACATATTTTAATTTTATACCGTATTTACTGAAGTATTAATACCATACAAATTAAAAAAACATATAAACCGAACCATGTAAACCGAATACATCAAACGCATAGAGTGACCTGATATATACAAAATATACAGTGCATACGAAAAATGAAGGCATATGTTCAAAAAGTAAACGATCTTAAAAAAATTGAACACCCAATCCCCCCCCCCCTATAAAAACTGATAAAGAAATAGATTTTTTTTCAAGAAAACCATAAAAAAGAAGAAAAAAACCACTACAAACAATAAAGAAAGTCAAAATAAACCACATAGAAAACTCTCGCGCGCTGCTACAGTAATGGGCTAGCCTCATAGTACGTTCGCGAGAGGCGAGATGGTGTTCCATCTCGCAATGGCCGAGAAATTGCTCCCGCGATGTATAAATATTGCGGGAGCAACTAATCCTGGTGTACCTCTTTCGGGAGTTTCGCAAGGGTCACTTTAGTGGGTTGGGAGCATTCCATTTTGTGTGCTCTCAGTTGCCGCCTCGTGTCACATGCTGGGCGCTCCCACAGGATTTTATTTTATTATTTTTTTGTACGCGTTTTCGTGTTTTAAATGTTTTTCCGGGGCTTTTTAAATTTTTAGTTTTCGTCTAGTTTTTCATAGATTCTGGAGAGAAAAAATTTAAAAAAAATAGCACAAAAAACATGTTTCTTTGCTTTCGTGGGGGCACAGATTTGATTCTAGGAGAGGCACAACTGTACCTCTTGAAAAAAGAAAAAAATATGTTTTTTTCTTCCAGAGGAGGCACATATTTTCTTCCATGGGAGGCACCGAGATTTGCTTTTCATGGAGGCACATATTTGTTTTCATGAGAGGCACAATTATGCCTCATGAAAAAAAAATGTGTTTTTACTTGCTTTCATGGTAGGCACAGATTTGCTTTCACGAGAGACATAATTGTGCCTCTCAAAAATGAAAAAATGTGGAGAAAAACCATGCTTCCTGCTTGGGTTTTTTCATGAAAAAAAGTTTGTTAAAACCTACTAACATTGGACTTAGTTTCGAGCACCTCGACGCAAGAAATCCAACTTTGAAAATGGTTAAAGATTTGAACGCACGGTTTAAGAGATAAAATGTTTTTAAATAAACTAATATACGAAAAATAGAAAAACTCATAAGTTTGCGACAAGTGACGTACATGCAGTGCGTCATTTGTCAACCACTGCGAAGGTGGGAGTGACCTTTGTAAGAGGTACCCATTAATTACTGATCTCAGTATATTGCCAACGGCGAATTGGATCACACTCGCACCTACATCACTTCTTTGGTGGACCGGTTCATCACAGTAATATGTTTAACACATGTTGTTTTGAGCGTTGTTTCTGTAGTGTTTTTCGCTAGTTTTTTAGTGCTGGCTCTGTGTTTCAAAGTTTTTTATGTTCCTTTGTCATTTATATATTTTTAGTATGCAATAGTATCTTTGAAATATGTAACATATTAAAAAAATTATGTAATTTTAATAAGTATTATTGATTTGATAAAATATTTTTGTACAATTTTAAATTATTTACCTATTTAAACAATTGCTCATGGGTTTGATAAAAGTCTTCATGTATTTAGAAAATGTTCATGTAATTATGAAGAGTGTTTGCGGATTTATAAGAGGCTAACATGTCATTTAAGAAGTTTTGTTATTTTTTAACTATTCATGCAATTAAATATTTTGGCATGCCTTTTGAAAATAAATGCTCATGTAGTTTAAAGGAAATGACTTATTATTTTGAATATTCAGCAAATACTAAAAAGTGTTCACGCGTGCTGAAAAATAATCACGCTCTACCAAAAAGGTGCGCATATATATTTAAAAAAATGTTTGGACTATCCAAAAAGCATTCACCTCTTTTGATAAAATGTTATTGCTATTTTGAACAATTGTCATTGAATTAAAACTAACACATATGCCCGTGCGTTGCAACGAGAGAAGTAATTGATATGTCCATCGAATCGTATATCAATGCAACACGACAACATCCGAACGGTGCCACCCAATAGCAGCAGTGATACACACATCGAGGTTGAAATCTACTTCCAACTTTGTTGTGGTTATCTGACGAAAATCTTAAAAAAATGGATTATTGATGCAAGATTGGTGGGCTCCACAAGGATTGATTCATTAATTGTAGGGCTTCCCCTCATAGTAAAAATTCTGAAATCCAGTCTTACTTACACCGCTTAATTTATATTGACGCTACCATCCATGCAATCCAACAATTTTATTTATTTAGAACCAATCAGCCGTGCTAGCCCAAATCCATTTAATTTCGTCACTCCATGTGTTCCTTGGTTCTTGAAGTGGCTTCCCGATTTCCACACAATTTACAAATGTATATAGATTAATTGTAGAGCATGCAGAAGGCAGCAGCGCCTCGACCTCACCTCAGCATGGACACCATGACAGCTCTGCAGCGTCCCGCACGGCGCTGAGCAAAACTTTTGAATGCCACATGGAATTGCACAAATTTGAACTGTCGACCATATGAATTCAGAGTAATTTGAATAGCAGGAACACTATAGCCATGTAGTGTCCATTGACTGAGGACTAGGAGGAGAAGGTGTCACAGTTGTAGCAAGCAGTTTAAGTAGTACCCAAAGCATGCAGCGTCAAGCCACCAAAACCGAACCTAGCCTTCTCTGCAGGAAGAACGAGAGAGCTGAAGGAGATCAACAGTGTCTCGCTGTCGAGAAACAGGAAAAACAAAACCAAATATGAACCTAACTCAAGAAGGTCAAAGCGGCCTCCACAAGAAGTTCAACATGGCAACGGGTGAGGGTCGGGAGGAGGCTGGTGGTTGGCCACGGTGGTGCACTGTCACGCGTGCCGTTGGTGGTGGCGAGTGGCACGGCGGCGAACAGAGACACCGAGGAGGCGCCTGTGGCCGGGGTGGAGCACGGAGGACGTGCACGTGGCAGGAGGTCGTCGCTGGGAGGATGAGGCGAGGCCGGGGCAGCCTGGGTGGTAGGGGAGGCACGGCGGCGCACGTAGGCGGCGCGGCCATTGCCTGGTGGCGGCAGGCGGCGGTCGAGGCCGGATTCGAGGACGGGGGTGGCGCAGCGGCCGGATCCGGGGGTGGTGGGGGCGGCAGGGTCGGATCCGAGGGCGGAGGCAGTTCGACGGCTGGATTCCGGGACAGGGGTGGCGCAACAGCCGGATCCAGGGGTGGTGGTGGCGTGGCGGCCGGGTCCCGGGGCAGTGCGCGGTGTGCTCGTGCTCATGGGGGTGGGAGGGGCAAAGGTGGTGTGAGAGGAGCGAGACGTGATTTTTTCCTGTAGCTGTTCATTGGTTTCTTGGGAGTTGAGGAACATCTCCTCCGCCCCTATATAGGGCGCGCTATGATCAGAATATTCTTTGATCCTAGGATCAGAGTACACACACACAATTTAATATATGCAGGCCCTTCTATTATACTTTATTTAACATATGTAGCCAATTTAAATGAGGTAGAAAACATTTAATATTTCATAGCAATTAATTAGGTTATTAGCCCAAAGAAAATTTTTATATTAGTTAACAAGAGCGACTAATAGCATAATTGGAAACTAAGCGTTGTTCGGGTCAATTTACGTATATAAATTATTTTAATTTGAGTTACGTTTACAAAATTATAGCACGATCATTTTAACATATTCTTTGTAAATAATAAAGACCAAGGATCTAAATGGGCTGAAAAGAGAGTGAACTGGTCTTCTGCAGATGAACACCGAATACTAACCAGCGCCCACGCTTGTAGAAGTTGGGCTGAAGCCCACCAGCTAGAGAGAAATGGGGGAGACTTAATATTGGTTCGTGGATTATTTACAAAATACCAGGGCGCTTTTTATAAAACGTATGACAGAGAAAGGGCAGAAACACTCTGTACTTTATTAATAGGTATAGATAAGTATGAGATGAAATTTTGTAACCAATATACATTTATTTAGTATGCAATAATTAAAGTCATGATGAATAGTTTTGAAGTACAAGATGAAAACGTTTTCCATATTTGATAAATAATTTTTAACTACATGATGGATTTTTTTAACAAAAAACATGATAAACATATATTGAAAATACAATATTGACTTTTAAAAAATACCCGGTGGAACACCTTTTAAATATATGATGACCCTTTTGTGAAATGCAAGAAGAACATTTTTTTAAATACACAATGAATATTTTTAAATAGCAGATGGATTTCTTATATCCTCATTGTACCTTCCCAATACATATTTTTTAAGAAAATACTTGATGAAGGTTTTTAAATACCCCGAGAACGTTCATGAAATACAAATTTCAATATACAAATGAAAAAAAGGTATCATCAGAAAAGATAAAACGAAACAAAAATGAAGCAACACAAAATATAAACTTAAACAAAAGGAAGAAAAGAACAACAAACTGAAAAGGAAAATAGTGATTTACCAAAGCGGTTAGAGGAACAGTTGTACCAAAAGCGAAAAGCAACTTGGCATGAGCGCAAGTGATAAATTGAACGTAATTCGTTTGATGGGTCATGTCTCATTTTTTAAGGGGGGGGGGCCGTTATGGTTAACTTTATTAAAATCAAACCACACTTACATCATCCGCTAAGAATTTGACGATGAAACTCGGAGGCGAATCAAACTACTCTGAAGGTTGGTTATCTCATCCCCATTCAGCTAACACATGCACTACTAGATTAGACTCCCTATTACAAAATTTAATACATGCCTTTACGAAACTTACCACTAACTACGAAATGAAGATAAAAATGTCGCTGCCATCATTGAGTATCCCTCATCTTCCTTCAAAACTTGAACAACTATGATATTCTCCATACGGATCAGAATATAGTTGCATCCCATCTTTGTTGCAAGTTTCAATCCTTCAAGCAACGTCGCCGCTTCCGCTGAAACCACGTTAAGTACATGCTCAATCACTGCCATTGAGGCCACAAGAAAGTGCCTGTGTGATCCTGTATTACAGCGCTGGAAGATCCTCTATAATCATGATTAGAAAATGAGGCATCTACGTTGATTAAAATTTGTCCAGCTAGGCCCTTACTCCACTGGTTCAGTTTTGGAGTTGATGTTGGTGTTGGGGAACGTAGTAATTTCAAAAAATTCCTACGCACACTCAGGATCATGGTGATGCATAGCAACGAGAGGGGAGGGTGTGTCCACGTACCCTCATAGACCGAAAGCGGAAGCGTTAGCACAACGCGGTTGATGTAGTCGTACGTCTTCACGATCCGACCGATCCAAGTACCGAACGTACGGCACCTCCGAGTTCAACACACGTTCAGCTCGATGACGTCCCGCGAACTCTGATCCAGCAGAGCTTCACGGGAGAGTTCCGTCAGGATGACAGCGTGATGATGGTGATGATGTTGCTACCGACGCAGGGCTTCGCCTAAGCACCGCTATGATATAACCGAGGTGGAATATAATGGAGGGGGGCACCGCACATGGCTGGAATAGATCAACAGATCAACTTGTGTGTTCTAGGGTGCCCCCGTGCCCCCGTATATAAAGGAGCAAGGGGGAAGGCGGCCGGCCAGGAGGAGGGCGCGCCAGGGGGGACTCCTACTCCCATCGGGAGTAGGACTCCTCCTTTTCCTTGTTGGAGTAGGAGAGGGAAGGAAGGGAGAGAGGAGGAAAAGGAAAAAGGGGGGGGGGGCGCCCCCCTTCTTGTCCAATTCGGACTAGAGGGGGAGGCGGCGTGCGGCTGCCCTGGCCGCCCCTCCTCTTCTCCAATTAAGGTCCATGAGGCCCAATTAACTCCCCGGGGGTTTCCGGTAAACCCCCGGTACTCCGGTTTTTATCCGAAACCACTCGGAACACTTCCGGTGTCCGAATATAGTCGTCCAATATATCGATCTTTATGTATCAACCATTTTGGGACTCCTCGTCATGTCCGTGATCATATCCGGGACTCTGAACTACCTTCGGTACATCAAAACACAAAAACTCATATTACGATCGTCACCAAACTTTAAGCGTGCGGACCCTACGGGTTCGAGAACTATGTGGACATGACCGAGACATGTCTCCGGTCAATAACCAATAGCGGAACCTGGATGCTCATATTGGTTCCTACATATTCTACGAAGATCTTTATCGGTCAAACCGCATAACAACATACGTTGTTCCCTTTGTCATCGGTATGTTACTTGCCCGAGATTCAATCGTCGGTATCTCAATACCTAGTTCAATCTCGTTACCGGCAAGTCTCTTTACTTGTTCCGTAATACATTATCTCGCAACTAACTCATTAGTCACATTGCTTGCAAGGCTTATAGTGATGTGCATTACCGAGAGGGCCCAGAGATATCTCTCCAACAATCGGAGTGACAAATCCTAATCTTGAAATACGCCAACTCAACAAGTACCTTCGGAGACACCTGTAGTGCACCTTTATAATCACCTAGTTATGTTGTGACGTTTGGTAGCACACAAAGTGTTCCTCCGGTAAACGGGAGTTGCATAATCTCATAGTCATAGGAACATGTATAAGTCATGAAGAAAGCAATAGCAACATACTAAACGATCAAGTGCTAAGCTAACGGAATGGGTCAAGTCAATCACATCATTCTCCTAATGATGTGATCCCGTTAATAAAATGACAACTCATGTCTATGGCTAGGAAACATAACCATCTTTTATCAACGAGCTAGTCGAGTAGAGGCATACTAGTGACACTCTATTTGTCTATGTATTCACACATGTATTATGTTTCCAGTTAATACAATTCTAGCATGAATAATAAACGTTTATCATGATATAAGGAAATAAATAATAACTTTATTATTGCCTCTAGGGCATATTTCCTTCAGTCTCCCATTTGCACTAGAGTCAATAATCTAGATTACACAGTAATGATTCTAACACCCATGGAGCCTTGGTGATGATCATGTTTTGCTCGTGGAAGAGGCTTAGTCAATGGGTCTGCAACATTCAAATCCGTATGTACCTTGCAAATCTCCATGTCTCCCACCTAGACTTGATCCCGGATGGAGTTGAAGCGTCTCTTGATGTGCTTGGTTCTCTTGTGAAATCTGGATTCCTTTGCCAAGGCAATTGCACTAGTATTGTCACAAAAGATTTTCATTGGACCCGATGCACTAGGTATGACACCTAGATCGGATATGAACTCCTTCATCCAGACTCCTTCATTTGCTGCTTTCGAAGCAGCAATGTACTCCGCTTCACATGTAGATCCCGACACGACGCTCTGTTTAGAACTGCTCCAACTAACAGCTCCACCATTTAATATAAACACGTATCCGGTTTGCGATTTAGAATCATCCAGATCAGTGTCAAAGCTTGCATCAACGTAACCATTTACTATGAGCTCTTTGTCACCTCCATAAATGAGAAACATATCCTTAGTCCTTTTTAGGTACTTCAGGATGTTCTTGGCCGCTGTCCAGTGATCCACTCCTGGATTACTTTGGTACCTCCCTGCTAAACTAATAACAAGGCACACATCAGGTCTGGTACACAGCATTGCATACATGATAGAGCGTATGGCTGAAGCATAGGGAACATCTTTCATTTTCTCTCTATCGTCTGCAGTGGTCGGGCATCCACTCCTGGATTACTTTGGTACCTCCCTGCTAAACTAATAACAAGGCACACATCAGGTCTGGTACACAGCATTGCATACATGATAGAGCGTATGGCTGAAGCATAGGGAACATCTTTCATTTTCTCTCTATCGTCTGCAGTGGTCGGGCATTGAGTCTTACTCAACTTCACACCTTGTAATACAGGCAAGAACCCTTTCTTTGCCTGATCCATTTTGAACTTCTTCAAAACTTTGTCAAGGTATGTGCTTTGTGAAAGTCCAATTAAGCGTCTTGATCTATCTCTATAGATCTTGATGCCCAATATGTAAGCAGCTTCACCGAGGTCCTTCATTGAAAAACTCTTATTCAAGTATCCTTTTATGCTATCCATAAATTCTATATCATTTCCAGTCAACAATATGTCATCCACATATAATATTAGAAATGCTACAGAGCTCCCACTCACTTTCTTGTAAATACAGGCTTCTCCAAAAGTCTGTATAAAACTATATGCTTTGATCATACTATCAAAACGTTTATTCCAACTCCGAGAGGCTTGCACCAGTCCATAAATGGATCGCTGGAGCTTGCACACTTTGCTAGCACCTTTTGGATTGATAAAACCTTCAGGTTGCATCATATACAACTCTTCTTCCAGAAATCCATTCAGGAATGCAGTCTTTACATCCATTTGCCAAATTTCATAATCATAAAATGCGGCAATAGCTAACATGATTCGGACGGACTTAAGCATCGCTACGGGTGAGAAGGTCTCGTCGTAGTCAACTCCTTGAACTTGTCGAAAACCTTTCGCAACAAGTCAAGCTTTGTAGACAATAACATTACCATCATCGTCTGTCTTCTTTTTGAAGATCCATTTATTCTTGATGGCTTGCCGATCATCGGGCAAGTCAACCAAAATCCACACTTTGTTCTCATACATGGATACCATCTCAGATTTCATGGCCTCAAGCCATTTTGCGGAATCTGGGCCCATCATCGCTTCCTCATAGTTCATAGGTTCATCATGGTCTAGCAACATGACCTCCAGAACAGGATTACCGGACCACTCTGATGCGGATCTTACTCTGGTTGGCCTACGAGGTTTGGTAGTAACTTGATCTGAAGTTTCATGATCATCATCATTAGCTTCCTCACTAATTGGTGTAGGTGTCACACGAACCGGTTTCTGTGACGAACTACTTTCCAATAAGGGAGCAGGTATAGTTACCTCATCAAGTTCTACTTTCCTCTCACTCACTTCTTTCGAGAGAAACTCCTTCTCTAGAAAGGATCCATTCTTAGCAACGAATGTCTTGCCTTCGGATCTGTGATAGAAGGTGTACCCAACAATTTCCTTTGGGTATCCTATGAAGATACATTTCTCCGATTTGGGTTCGAGCTTATCAAGTTGAAGCTTTTCACATAAGCATCGCAACCCCAAACTTTAAGAAACGACAACTTTGGTTTCTTGCCAAACCATAGTTCATAAGGCGTCATCTCAAAGGATTTTGATGGTGCCCTATTTGACGTGAATGCTGTCTCTAAAGCATAACCCCAAAACGATAGCGGTAAATCAGTAAGAGACATCATAGATCGCACCATATCTAGTAAAGTACGATTACGACGTTCGGACACACCATTACACTGTGGTGTTCCAGGTGGCGTGAGTTGCTAAACTATTCCACATTGTTTCAAATGTAGACCGAACTCGTAACTCAAATATTCTCCTCCACGATCAGAACGTAGAAACTTTATTTTCTTGTTACGATGAATTTCCACTTCACTCTGAAATTCTTTGAACTTTTCAAATGTTTCAGATTTATGTTTCATTAAGTAGATATACCCATATCTGCTCAAATCATTTGTGAAGGTGAGAAAATAACGATACCCGCCGCGAGCCTCAATATTCATTGGACCACATACATCAGTATGTATGATCTCCAACAAATCTGTTGCTCGCTCCATTGTTCCGGAGAACGACGTCTTAGTCATATTGCCCATAAGGCATGGTTCGCAAGTACCAAGTGATTCATAATCAAGTGATTCCAAAAGTCCATCAGTATGGAGTTTCTTCATGCGCTTTACACCAATATGACCCAAACGGCAGTGTCACAAATAAGTTGCACTATCATTATCAACTCTGCATCTTTTGGCTTCAACATTATGAATATGTGTATCACTACTATCGAGATTCAACAAAAATAGACCACTCTTCAAGGGTGCATGACCATAAAAGATATTACTCATATAAATAGAACAACCATTATTCTCAGATTTAAATGAATAACCATCTCGCATCAAACAAGATCTAGATATAATGTTCATGCTTAACGCTGGCACTAAATAACAATTATTTAGGTCTAAAACTAATCCCGAAGGTAGATGTAGAGGTAGTGTGCCGACGGTGATCACATCGACTTTGGAACCATTTCCCACGTGCATCGTCACCTCGTCCTTAGCCAGTGTTCGCTTAATCCGTAGTCCCTGTTTCGAGTTGCAAATATTAGCAACAGAACCAGTATCAAATACCCAGGTGCTACTGCGAGCTCTGGTAAGGTACACATCAATAACATGTATATCACATATACCTTTGTTCACCTTGCCATCCTTCTTATCCGCCAAATACTTGGGGTAGTTCCGCTTCCAGTGACCAGTCCCTTTGCAGTAGAAGCACTTAGTCTTAGGCTTAGGTCTAGACTTGGGTTTCTTCTCCCGAGCAGCAACTTGTTTGCTGTTCTTCTTGAAGTTCCCCTTCTTCTTCCCTTTACCCTTTTTCTTGAAACTGGTGGTCTTGTTGACCATCAACACTTGATGCTCCTTCTTGATTTCTACCTCCGCTGCCTTTAGCATTGCGAAGAGCTCGGGAATTGTCTTATTCATCCCTTGCATATTATAGTTCATCACGAAGCTCTTGTAGCTTGGTGGCAGTGATCGAAGAACTCTACCAATGACACTATCAACAGGAAGATTAACTCCCAGTTGAGTCAAGTGATTATGATACCCAGACATATTGAGTATATGTTCACTAACAGAACTATTCTCCTCCATCTTGCAGCTATAGAACTTATTGGAGACTTCATATCTCTCAATCCGGGCATTTGCTTGAAATATTATCTTCAACTCCTGGAACATCTCATATGCTCCATGACGTTCAAAACGTCGTTGAAGTCCCGCTTCTAAGCCGTAAAGCATGGTACGCTGAACTATCGAGTAGTCATTAGCTTTACTCTGCCAGACGTTCTTAACGTCATCAGCAGCATCTGCAGTAGGCCTGGCACCCATCGGTAGGGACGGAACCAGGATTCAAACATAGGGGGGGCGAGATTTTGCCTCTTGTGTGGAGATTGATTAGAAGAAAAATAGTCTAGAGACGTTTGTAGCTAAGGTTAATGAACGAAAATCCTCATCAAAGGAAGGAACTGGTGCCGACTTTGAACAATTCATTTTTAACTAAAAGTTGTGATAAAGCAAATGCAAAAGCAGTTCACAGGTTAATGATCTAAAAATTTCTACTACCTTTTATCTAAAAAAATCTACTACCGGAGGGGGATAAACAATGCAAAACCTTGTCTGACATGTCACGAATATGCCCTAATTATAATTTATGTATGCAGATTCTCTAATTCTTTAGTTGTAAATGCATGGATTAGTTTAATTGTGAAAGTGAAGCTAAGGATGAAGTAACGAGAATGAGAAAGAAGAGTAACCTAGTCCTTTTTCGGTTTTCTCTTCCCTCGTTGCCGATCGTGCTAGTTGTGGCGGCCGGCCGGCCGTGCTTCCGCGCAACTTCTGGATCGCGTTTGCGCCTGTAGTCTTGGTCTTAGAGCTAGAAATTGCGACTTGCCAGGCTAAACTGCCCTAAGAGATCCGAGAACAGCTCGCGGCGGCGGCTTGGAAACGAAGATATTAGCGGTACGTGCGTGCGTCGACAAAGTCGTGGCTGAGTGCTGCTACTAATAGGCCAATTTATCTCTTTTGATGGGCTGCTTGCATTTTCTTTCCAGAATTTTGTGCTTTTAGCCTGCAATGGGTTGTACATGGGTTGAGGCTTCACGTCAATGACAAAGGCTTTGTCTCAAAGAAAAAAACGTCAATTACGAAGGCCTAATGCACAGGGGGGGGGGGATCCAAGCCACACACAGGTGCACGTACATAAAAATTAGAGAATAACTGACAGCTATCGAAGGAAGGCACGATCATTGGGGGGGGGTCTCACCCCCCTCGTCCCCCTAGATCTGTCCCTGCCCAGCGGTGCTTCCAGGACGTAATTCTTCTGTGCATCAATGAGGATAATCCTCAAGTTACGGACCCAGTCCGTGTAATTGCTACCATCATCTTTCAACTTTGCTTTCTCAAGGAACACATTAAAATTCAACGGAACAACAACACGGGCCATCTATCTACAATCAACATAGACAAGCAAAATACTATCAGGTACTAAGTTCATGATAAATTTAAGTTCAATTAATCATATTACTTAAGAACTCCCACTTAGATAGACATCCCTCTAATCATCTAAGTGATCACGTGATCCAAATTAACTAAACCATGTCCGATCATCACGTGAGATGTAGTAGTTTTCAATGGTGAACATCACTATGTTGATCATATCTACTATATGATTCACGCTCAACCTTTCGGTCTCAGTGTTCCGAGGCCATATCTGCATATGCTAGGCTCGTCAAGTTTAACCTGAGTATTCTGCGTGTGCAAAACTAGCTTGCACCCGTTGTAGATGAACGTAGAGCTCATCACACCCGATCATCATGTGGTGTCTCGGCACGACGAACTTTGGCAACGGTGCATACCCAGGGAGAACACTTTTATCTTGAAATTTACTGAGAGATCATCTTATAATGCTACCATCAATCAAAGCAAAATAAGATGCATAAAATATAAACATCACATGTAATCAATATAAGTGATATGATATGGCCATCATCATCTTGTGCTTGTGATCTCCATCTCTGAAGCACTATCATGATCACCATTGTCACCGGTGCGACACCTTGATCTCCATCGTAGTATCGTTGTCTTCTCGCCAACTATTGCTTCTACGACTATCGCTACCGCTTAGTGATAAACTAAAGCAATTACAGGGCGATTACATTGCATACAATAAAGCGACAACCATATGGCTCCTGCCAGTTGCCGATAACTCGGTTACAAAACATGATCATCTCATACAATATTGAAGGAAATATGCCCTAGAGGCAATAATAAAGTTATTATTTATTTCCTTATATCATGATAAATGTTTATTATTCATGCTAGAATTGTATTAACCGGAAACATGATACCTGTGTGAATACATAGACAAACAAAGTGTCACTAGTATGCCTCTACTTGACTAGCTCGTTGATCAAAGATGGTTATGTTTCCTAGCCATAGACAAAGAGTTGTCATTTGATTAACGGGATCACATCATTAGGAGAATGATGTGATTGACTTGACCCATTCCGTTAGCTTAGCAATTGATCATTTAGTATGTTGCTATTGCTTTCTTCATGACTTATACATGTTCCTATGACTATGAGATTATGCAACTCCCGTTTACCGGAGGAACACTTTGTGTGCTACCAAACGTCACAATGTAACTGGGTGATTATAAAGGTGCTCTACAGGTGTCTCCGAAGGTACTTGTTGGGTTGGTGTATTTCGAGATTAGGATTTGTCACTTCGATTGTCGGAGAGGTATCTCTGGGCCCACTCAGTAATACACATCACTTAAGCCTTGCAAGCATTGTAACTAATGAGTTAGTTACGGGATGATGTATTATAGAACGAGTAAAGAGACATGCCAATAATGAGATTGAACTAGGTATTGAGATACCGACGATCAAATCTCGGGCAAGTAACATACCGATGACAAAGGGAACAACGTATGTTGTTATGCGGTTTGACCGATAAAGATCTTCGTAGAATATGTGGGAGCCAATATGAGCATCTAGGTTCCGCTATTGGTTATTTACCGGAGACATGTCTCGGTCATGTCTACATAGTTCTCGAACCCGTAGGGTCCGCACGCTTAAAGTTCGATGACGGTTATATTATGAGTTTATGTGTTTTGATGTACCGAAGGTAGTTCGGAGTCCCGGATGTGATCACGGACATAACAAGGAGTCTTGAAATGGTCGAGATGTAAAGATCGATATACTGGACGACTATGTTCGGACACCGAAATGGTTTCGGGGAGTTTTGGGCATATACCGGAGTACCGGGGGTTACCGGAACCCCCTGGGGAGACTAATGGGCCTATTGGGCCCTAGTGGAGAAGAGGAGGGGCGGCCAAGGGCAGCCACGCGCCCCCTTCCCCCTCCAGTCTGAATTGGACAAGGAGGGGGGGCGGCGCCCCCTTTCCTTTCCCCCTCTCTCTCCTTCCCTCTCCTCTCCTACTCCCACATGGAAGGGGGGAGTCCTACTCCCGGTGCGAGTAGGACTCCTCTTGGGGCGCACCTAGGATGGCCGGCCCCTCCCCCTCCTCCACTCCTTTATACACGGGGAGGGAGGCACCCCTTGGAGACACAACAATTGATCTCTTGGATCTCTTAGCCATGTGTGGTGCCTCCTTCCACCATAATCCACCTCGATAATATCGTAGCGGTGCTTAGGCGAAGCCCTGCGTCGGTAGAACATCATCATCGTCACCACGCCGTCGTGTTGACGGAACTCTCCCTCAAAGCTCGGCTGGATCGGAGTTCGAGGGACGTCATCGAGTTGAACATGTGCAGAACTCGGAGGTGCCATGCGTTCGGTACTTGATCAGTCAGATTGTGAAGACGTATGACTACATCAACCGCTTTGTGATAACGCTTCCGCTTTCAATCTACGAGGGTACGTGGACACACTTTCCCCTCTCGTTGCTATGCATCACCATGATCTTGCGTGTGCGTAGGAAAATTTTGAAATTACTACGTTCCCCAACAGTGGCATCCGAGCCTGGTTTTATGCGTTGATGTTATATGCACGAGTACAATACAACTGAGTTGTGGGCGATACAAGTCATACTGCTTACCAGCATGTCATACTTTGGTTCGGCGGTATTGCTGGATGAAGCGGTCCGGACCGACATTACGTGTACACTTACGCGAGACTGGTTCTACCGACGTGCTTTGCACACAGGTGGCTGGCGGGTGTCAGTTTCTCCAACTTTAGTTGAACCAAGTGTGGCTACGCCCGGTCCTTGATAAGGTTAAAACATCACTAACTTGACGAACTATCGTTGTGGTTTTGATGCGTAGGTAAGAACGGTTCTTGCTTAGCCCATAGCAGCCATGTAAAACTTGCAACAACAAAGTAGAGGACGTCTAACTTGTCTTTGGAGGGCATGTTGTGATGCGATATGGTCAAGACATGATGCTATATTTTATTGTATGAGATGATCATGTTTTTGTAACCGAGTTATCGGCAACTCGCAGGAGCCATATGGTTGTCACTTTATTGTATGCAATGCAATCGCCTTGTAATTGCTTTACTTTATCACTAAGCGGTAGCGATAGTCGTAGAAGCAATAGTTGGCGAGACGACAACGATGCTACGATGGAGATCAAGGTGTCGCGCCGGTGACGATGGTGATCATGATGGTGCTTCGGAGATGGAGATCACAAGCACAAGATGATGATGGCCATATCATATCACTTATATTGATTGCATGTGATGTTTATCTTTTATGCATCTTATTTTGCTTTGATTGACGGTAGCATTATAAGATGATATCTCACTAAATTTCAAGATAAAAGTGTTCTCCCTGAGTATGCACTGTTGCCAAAGTTCGTCATGCCCAGACACCACGTGATGATTGGGTGTGATAAGCTCTACGTCCATCTACAACGGGTGCAAGCCAGTTTTGCACACGCAGAATACTCAGGTTAAACTTGACGAGCCTAGCATATGCAGATATGGCCTCGGAACACTGAGACCGAAAGGTCGAGTGTGAATCATATAGTAGATATGATCAACATAGTGATGTTCACCATTGAAAACTACTCCATTTCACGTGATGATCGGTTATGGTTTAGTTGATTTGGATCACGTGATCACTTAGATGATTAGAGGGATGTCTATCTAAGTGGGAGTTCTTAAGTAATATGATTAATTGAACTTAAATTTATCATGAACTTAGTACCTGATAGTATCTTGCATGTCTATGTTTGTTGTAGATAGATGGCTCGTGTTGTTGTTCCGTTGAATTTTAATGCGTTCCTTGAGAAAGCAAAGTTGAAAGATGATGGTAGCAATTACAGGGACTGGGTCCGTAACTTGAGGATTATCCTCATTGCTGCACAGAAGAATTACGTCCTGGAAACACCGCTAGGTGCCAAACCTGCTGCAGGAGCAACACCAGATGTTATGAATGTCTGGCAGAGCAAAGTTGATGACTACTCGATAGTTCAGTGTGCCATGCTTTATGGCTTAGAACTAGGACTTCAATGACGTTTTGAACGTCATGGAGCATATGATATGTTCCAGGAGTTGAAGTTAATATTTCAAGCAAATGCTCGGATTGAGAGATATGAAGTCCCCAATAACTTCTACAGCTGCAAGATGGAGGAGAATAGTTCTGTCAGTGAGCATATACTCAGAATGTCTGGGTATAACAATCACTTGATTCAACTGGGAGTTAATCTTCCGGATGATAGCATCATTGACAGAATTCTTCAATCACTGCCACCAAGCTACAAGAGCTTCGTGATGAACTATAACATGCAAGGGATGGATAAGACAATTCCTGAGCTCTTCGCAATGCTAAAGGCTGCAGAGGTAGAAATCAAGAAGAGCATCAAGTGTTGATGGTCAATAAGACCACCAGTTTCAAGAAAAAGGGAAAAGGGAAGAAGAAGGGGAACTTCAAGAAGAACAGCAAACAAGTTACTGCTCAAGAGAAGAAACCCAAGTCTGGACCTAAGCCTGAGACTGAGTGCTTCTACTGCAAGCAGACTGGTCACTGGAAGCGGAACTGCCCCAAGTATTCGGTGGATAAGAAGGATGGCAAGGTGAACAAAGGTATATGTGATATACATGTTATTGATGTGTACCTTACCAGAGCTCGCAGTAGCACCTGGGTATTTGATACTGGTTCTGTTGCTAACATTTGCAACTCAAAACATGGACTACGGATTAAGCGAACACTGGCTAAGGGCGAGGTGACGATGCGCGTGGGAAATGGTTCCAAAGTCGATGTGATCACCGTCGGCACGCTACCTCTACATCTACCTTCGAGATTAGTTTTAGACCTAAATAATTGTTATTTGGTGACAGCATTGAGCATGAACATTATATCTAGATCTTGTTTGATGTGAGACGGTTATCCATTTAAATCTGAGAATAATGGTTGTTCTATTTATATGAGTAATATCTTTTATGGTCATGCACCCTTGAAGAGTGGTCTATTTTTTATGAATCTCGATAGTAGTGATACACATATTCATAATGTTGAAGCCAAAAGATGCAAAGTTGATAATGATAGTGCAACTTATTTGTGACACTTCCATTTGGGTCATATTGGTGTAAAGCGCATGAAGAAACTCCATACTGATGGACTTTTGGAATCACTTGGTACTTGTGAACTGTGCCTTATGGGCAAGATGACTAAAACGCCGTTCTCTGGAACTATGGAGCGAGCAACTGATTTGTTGGAGATCATACATACTGATGTATGTGGTCCAATGAATGTTGAGGCTCGTGGCGGGTATCATTATTTTCTCACCTTCCCAGATGATTTAAGCAGATATGGGTATATCTACTTAATGAAACATAAGTCTGAAACATTTGAAAAGTTCAAAAAATTTCAGAGTGAAGTTGAAAATCATCGTAACAAGAAAATAAAGTTTCTACGATCTGATCGTGGAGGAGAATATTTGAGTTACGAGTTTGGTCTACATTTGAAACAATGCAGAATAGTTTCGCAACTCACACCACTCGGACACCACAGCGTAATGGTGTGTCCGAACGTCGTAATCGTACTTTACTAGATATGGTGCGATCTATGATGTCTCTTACTGATTTACCGCTATCATTTTGGGGTTATGCTTTAGAGACGGCCACATTCACGTTAAATAGGGCACGATGAAAATTCGTTGAGACGACACCTTATGAACTATGGTTTGGCAAGAAACCAAAGTTGTCGTTTCTTAAAGTTTGGGGCTGCAATGCTTATGTGAAAAGCTTCAACCTGATAAGTTCGAACCCAAATCGGAGAAATGTGTCTTCATAGGATACCCAAAGGAAACTGTTGGGTACACCTTCTATCACAGATCCGAAGGCAAGACATTCGTTGCTAAGAATGGATCCTTTCTAGAGAAGGAGTTTCTCTCGAAAGAAGTGAGTGGGAGGAAAGTAGAACTTGATGAGGTAACAGTAGCTGCTCCATTATTGGAAAGTAGTTCATCACAGAAACCGGTTCCTGTGACGTCTACACCAATTAGTGAGGAAGTTAATGATGATGATCATGAAACTTCAGATCAAGTTGTTACTCAACCTCGTAGGTCAACCCGAGTAAGATCCGCACCAGAGTGGTACAGTAATCCTGTTCTGGAGGTTATGTTACTAGACCACGACGAACCTACGAACTATGAAGAAGCGATGGTGAGCCCAGATTCTGCAAAATGGCTTGAGGCCATGAAATCTGAGATGGGATCCATGTATGAGAACAAAGTGTGGACTTTGGTTGACTTGCCAGATGATCGGCAAACCATCGAGAATAAATGGATCTTCAAGAAGAAGACCGACGCTGACGGTAATGTTACTATCTATAAAGCTCGACTTGTTGCAAAAGGTTTTCGACAAGTTCAAGGGATTGACTACGATGAGACCTTCTCACCCGCAGCGATGCTTAAGTCTGTCCGAATCATGTTAGCAATTGCCGCATTTTATGATTATGAAATTTGGCAAATGGATGTCAAAACTGCATTCCTGAATGGATTTCTGGAAGAAGAGTTGTATATGATGCAACCGGAAGGTTTTGTCGATCCAAAGGGAGCTAACAAAGTGTGCAAGCTCCAGCGATCCATTCATGGATTGGTGCACGCCTCTCGGAGTTGGAATAAATGTTTTGATAGTGTGATCAAAGCATATGGTTTTATACAGACTTTTGGAGAAGCCTGTATTTACAAGAAAGTGAGTGGGAGCTTTGTAGAATTTCTGATATTATGTGTGGATGATATATTGTTGATTGGAAATGATATAGAATTTCTGGATAGCATAAAAGGATATTTGAATAAGAGTTTTTCAATGAAAGACCTTGGTGAAGCTGCTTATATATTGGGCATCAAGATCTATAAAGATAGATCGAGATGCTTAATTGGACTTTCACAAAGCACATACCTTGACAAAGTTTTGAAGAAGTTCAAAATGGATCAAGCAAAGAAAGGGTTCTTGCCTGTGTTACAAGGTGTGAAGTTGAGTAAGACTCAATGCCCGACCACTGCAGAAGATAGAGAGAAAATGAAAGATGTTCCCTATGCTTCAACCATAGGCTTTATCATGTATGCAATGCTGTGTACCAGACCTGATGTGTGCCTTGCTATTAGTTTAGCAGGGAGGTACCAAAGTAATCCAGGAGTGGATCACTGGACAGCGGTGAAGAACATCCTGAAATACCTGAAAAGGACGAAGGATATGTTTCTCATTTATGTAGGTGACAAAGAGCTCGTCGTAAATGGTTACGTCGATGCAAGCTTTGACACTAATCCGGACGATTCTAAATCGCAAACCGGATACATGTTTTTATTAAACAGTGGAGTTGTCAGTTGGTGCAGTTCTAAACAAAGCGTTGTAGCGGGATGTACATGTGAAGCGGAGTACATAGCTGCTTCGGAAGTAGCAAATGAAGGAGTCTGGATGAAGGAGTTCATATCCGATCTAGGTGTCATACCTAGTGCATCAGGTCCAATGAAAATCTTTTGTGACAATACTGGTGCAATTGCTTTGGCAAAGGAATCCAGATTTCACAAGAGAACCAAGCACATCAAGAGATGCTTCAACTCCATCCGGGATCAAGTCCAGGTGGGAGACATAGAATGTTGCAGACCCGTTGACTAAGCCTCTTCCACGAGCAAAACATGATCAACACCAAGGCTCCATGGGTGTTAGAATCATTACTGTGTAATCTAGATTATTGACTCTAGTGCAAGTGGGAGACTGAAGGAAATATGCCCTAGAGGCAATAATAAAGTTATTATTTATTTCCTTATATCATGATAAATTTTTATTATTCATGCTAGAATTGTATTAACCGAAAACATGATAAATGTGTGAATACATAGACAAACAAAGTGTCACTAGTATGCCTCTACTTGACTAGCTCATTGATCAAAGATGGTTATGTTTCCTAGCCATAGACAAAGAGTTGTCATTTTATTAATGGGATCACATCATTAGGAGAATGATGTGATTGACTTGACCCATTCCGTTAGCTTAGCACTTGATCGTTTAGTATGTTGTTATTGCTTTCTTCATGACTTATACATGTTCCTATGACTATGAGATTATGCAACTCCTATTTATCGGAGGAACACTTTGTGTGCTACCAAACGTCACAACGTAACTGGGTGATTATAAAGGTGCTCTACATGTGTCTCCGAAGGTACTTGTTGGGTTGGTGTATTTCGAGATTAGGATTTGTCACTCCGATTGTCGGAGAGGTATCTCTTGGGCCCACTCGGTTATACACATCACTTAAGCCTTGCAAGCATTGTAACTAATGAGTTAGTTACAAGATGATGTATCACAGAACGAGTAAAGAGACTTGCCAGTAACGAGATTGAACTAGATATTGAGACACCGATGATCGAATCTCGGGCAAGTAACATACCGATGACAAAGGGAACAACTTATGTTGTCATGCGGTTTGACCGATAAAGATCTTCGTAGAATATGTGGGAGCCAATATGAGCATCTAGGTCCCGCTATTGGTTATTGACCGGAGACGTGTCTCGGTCATATCTACATAGTTCTCGAACCCGTAGGGTCCGCATGCTTAAAGTTCGATGACGGTTATATTATGAGTTTATGTGTTTTGATGTATTGAAGGTAGTTCGGAGTCCCGGATGTGATCACGGACATAACAAGGAGTCTCGAAATGGTCGAGACGTAAAGATCGATATATTGGACGACTATGTTCGGACACCGGAATGGTTTCAGGGAGTTTTGGGCATATACCGGAGTACCGGGGGTTACCGGAACCCCCGGGGAGACTAATGAGCCTATTGGCCCCTAGTGGAGAAGAGGAGGGGCGGCCAAGGGCAGCCACGCGCCCCCTTCCCGCCCAGTCCAAATTGGACAAGGAGGGGGGGCGCCCCCTTTCCTTTCCCCCTCTCTCTCCTTCCCTCTCCTCTCCTACTCCCACATGGAAGGGGGGAGTCCTACTCCCGGTGGGAGTAGGACTCCTCATGGGGCGTGCCTAGGGTGGCCGTCCCCCTCCCCCTCCTCCACTCCTTTATATACGGGGAGGGAGGCACCCCTTGGAGACACAACAATTGATCTCTTGGATCTCTTAGCCGTGTGCGGTGCCTCCTCCCACCATAATCCACCTCGATAATATCGTGGCGGTGCTTAGGCGAAGCCCTGCGTTGGTAGAACATCATCATCGTCACCACGCCGTCGTGCTGACGGAACTCTCCCTCAAAGCTCGACTAGATCGGAGTTCGAGGGACGTCATCGAGTTGAACGTGTGTAGAACTCGGAGGTGCCGTGCGTTCGGTACTTGATCGGTCGGATCGTGAAGACGTACGACTACATCAACCGCGTTGTGATAACGCTCCCGCTTTCGGTCTACGTGGGTACATGGACACACTCTCCCCTCTCGTTGCTATGCATCACCATGATCTTGCGTGTGCGTAGGAAAATTTTGAAATTACTATGTTCCCCAACAAATATAGCATCATGCCTTGACCATATCACATCACAACATGCCCTATAAAAACAAGTTAGACGTCCTCTACTTTGTTGTTGCAAGTTTTTACGTGGCTGCTACGGGCTGAGCAAGAACCGTTCTTACCTACACATCAAATCCACAATGATAGTTCATCAAGTTAGTGTTGTTTTAACCTTCGCAAGGACCGGGCGTAGCCACACTCGGTTCAACTAAAGTTGGAGAAACTGACACCCGCCAGCCACCTGTGTGCAAAGCACGTCGGTAGAACCAGTCTCGCGTAAGCGTATGCGTAATGTCGGTCCGGGCCGCTTCATCCAACAATACCGCCGAACCAAAGTATGACATGCTGGTAAGCAGTATGGCTTGTATCGCCCACAACTCACTTGTGTTCTACTCGTGCATATAACATCTACACAATAACCTGGCTCGGATGCCACTATTGGGGAACATAGTAATTTCAATAAAATTCCTACGCACACTCAGGATCATGGTGATGCATAGCAACAAGAGGGGAGAGTCTGTCCATGTACCCTCGTAGACCGAAAGTGGAAGCGTTAGCACAACGCGGTTTATGTAGTCGTACGTCTTCACGATCCGACCGATCCAAGTACCGAATGTACAACACCTCCGAGTTAAGCACACGTTTCGCTTGATGATGTCCCGCGAACTTCGATCCAGCAGAGCTTCACGGGAAAGTTCCGTCAGCACGACGGCGTGATGACGGTGATGATGTTGCTACCGACGCAGGGCTTCGCCTAAGCACCACTACGATATAACCGGGGTGGAATATGGTGGAGGGGGGCACCGCACACGGCTGGAATAGATCAACAGATCAACTTGTGTGTTCTAGGGTGCCCCCTGCCCCCGTATATAAAGGATCAAGGGGGGAGGCGGTCGGCCAGGAGGAGGGCGCGCTAGGGGGAGTCCTACTCCCACCGGGAGTAGGACTCATCCTTTTCCTTGTTGGTGTAGGAGAGGGAAGGAAGGGAGAGAGGAGGAGAAGGAAAAAGGGGGGCGCCGCCCCCCTCCTTGTCCAATTTAGACTAGAGGGGGAGGGGCCGCGCGGCTGCCCTGGCCACCCCTCCTCTTCTCCCACTAAGGCCCATGAGGCCCAATTAACTCCCAGGGGTTTCCGGTAAACCCACGGTATCCGGTTTTTATCTGAAACTACTCGGAACACTTCCGGTGTCCGAACATAGTCGTCCAATATATCGATCTTTACGTCTCGACCATTTTGAGACTCCTTGTCATGTCCGTGATCATATCTGGGACTCCGAACTACCTTTGGTACATCAAAACACAAAAACTCATAATACGATCGTCACCAAATGATACGTCCATTTTGCATCATGCTTTTATATCGATATTTATTGCATTATGGGGTGTTATTACACGTTATCTCACAATACTTATGCCTATTCTCTCTTATTTTACAAGGTTTACATAAAGAGGGAGAACGCCGGCAGCTGGGATTCTGGGCTGGAAAAGGAGCAAATATTAGAGACCTATTCTGCACAGCTCCAAAAGTCCCGAAACTTCACGGATGATGTTTTCCAAACATATAAAAAATACTCAGCGGAAGAAACTCACCAGGGGGGCACACCCTGCCCACGAGGGTGGGGGCGCGCCCCCTACCAAGTGGGCCCCCTGGTGGCCCTCCGGTGGCCATCTTCTGCTATATGGAGTCTTTCGATGGAAAAAAAATCATAAGCCATCTTCTCGGACGAAACTCCGCCGCCACGAGGCGGAACCTTGGCGAAACCAATCTAGGGCTCTGGCGGAGCTGTTCTGCCGGGGAAACTTCCCTCCCGGAGGGGGGAATCATCGCCATCGTCATCACCAATGCTCCTATCATCGGGAGAGGGCAATCTCCATCAACATCTTCATCAGCACCATCTCATCTCAAAACCCTAGTTCATCTCTTGTATCCAATTCTTGTCTCCAAGTCCGGGATTGGTGCTAGTAGGTTGCTAGTAGTGTTAATTACTCCTTGTAGTTGATGCTAGTTGGTTTAATTGGTGGAAGATCATATGTTCAAATCCTATATGCATATTAATACCCCTATGATTATGAACATGTTTATGCTTTGTGAGTAGTTACTTTTGTTCCTGAGGACATGGGAGAAGTCTTGCTATTAGTAGTCATGTGAATTTGGTATTCGTTCAATATTTTGATGAGATGTATGTTGTCTCTCCTCTAGTGGTGTTATGTGAACGCCGACTACATGACACTTCACCATTGTTTGGGCCTAGATGAAGGCATTGGGGAGTAATAAGTAGATGATGGGTTGCTAGAGTGACAGAAGCTTAAACCCTAGTTTATGTGTTGCTTCGTAAGGGGCTGATTTGGATCCATATGTTTCATGCTATGGTTAGGTTTACCTTAATACTTTTGTTGTAGTTGCGGATGCTTGCAATAGAGGTTAATCATAAGTGGGATGCTAGTCCAAGTAAGGGAAGCAACCAAGCACCGGTCCACCCACATACCCAATTATCAAAGTACCGAACGCGAATCATATCAACGTGATGAAAACTAGCTTGACGATATTCCCATGTGTCCTCGGGAGTGCTTTACATCATATAAGAGTTTGTCCAGGCTTGTCCTTTTCTACAAAAGGATTGGTCCACTTTTCTACACTTTATTTACTTTTGTTACTTGTTGCTTGTTACAAATTATCCTATCATAAAACTAACTGTTACCACTTATTTCAGTACTTGCAGAGAATACCTTGCTGGAAACCACTTATCATTTCCTTATGCTCCTCGTTGGGTTCAACACTCTTACTTATGGAAAGGACTACGATAGATCCCCTATACTTGTGGGTCATCAAGATTCTTTTCTGGCGCCGTTGCCGGGGAGTGAAGCGCCTTTGGTAGGTGGAATTTGGTAAGGAAAAATTTATATAGTGTGCTGAAATTTACTGTCACTTATTACTATGGAAAGTAATCCTCTGAGGGGCTTGTTCGAGGTATCTTCACCCCGACCAGTAGAGCAAAGAGTTGATCCTCAACCTACTCAACCTACTGAAAATGAATATGAAAATGAAAATGATTGCTTTGAAGTTCCTGCGGGTATGATAGAAAAACTGCTAGCTAATCCTTTTTTAGGAGATGGAATGAAACATCCTGATGAACATCTGATATATGTGGATGAAGTTTGTGGATTATTTAAGCTTGCAGGTGTACCCGGAGATGTTGTTAAGAAGAAGGTTTTCCCCTTATCTTTGAGGGGAGATACATCGACATGGTATAGGCTATGTGATGATATGAGGTCTTGGAATTACAAACGATTGAAATTGGAATTTCATCAGAAGTTTTATCCTATGCATCTTGTTCATCGTGATTGCAATTATATATATAATTTTTGGCCTCGCGAAGGAGAAAGCATCACTCAAGCTTGGGGGAGGCTTAAATCAATGTTATATTCATGCCCCAATCATGAGCTCTCAAGAGAAATGATTATTCAAAATTTTTATGCTCGGCTTTCTGGTAACAATCGCACCATGCTTGATACTTCTTGTGCTGGCTCTTTTATGATGAAGACTATTGAATTCAAATGGAATTTATTGGAGAGAATTAAACACAACACTGAATATTGGGACCTCGACAATGGTAAGGAGTCAGGTATGACACCTAGTTTTTATTGTGTTAAATCTTTTATGGATACCAATGTTTTCCGTAAATTTAGCACTAAATATGGACTTGACTCTGAGATAGTAGCTTCTTTCTATGAATCTTTTGCTACTTATGTTGATCTCCCCAAGGAGAAGTGGTTTAAATATCATCCTCCCATAGAAGTAAAAGTAGCTGCACCTATTAAAGTTGAAGAAAAGACTATCACTTATAATGATCCTATTGTTCCTACTTCTTATGTTGAGAAATCACCTTTCCCTGTTAGGATAAAGGATCATGCTAAGGCTTCAACTGTAGTTCGTAAAAGCAATATTAAAACATATACACCTCCTGAGCAAGTTAAAGTTGAACCCAATATTGCTATTGTTAAAGATCTCTTGTTTGATCATATTGATGGGCATGTTATTTATTTCTGTAATGAAACTTCTAGAATTGCTAAACCCCATGATAAAGATAAACCTAGACATGTGGTAGGCATGCCTGTTATTTCTGTTTAAATAGGAGATCATTGTTGTCATGGCTTATGTGATATGGGTGCTAGTGCTAGTGCAATACCTTATTCATTATACTAAGAAGTTATGCATGATATTGCACCTCCTGAAATAGAAGATATTGATGTCACAATTAAAATTGCTAATAGAGATACTATTTCACCAATGGAAATTGTTAGAGATGTTGAAGTCTTGTGTGGGAAAACTAAATATCCTGCTGATTTTCTTGTTCTTGGTTCCCCACAAGATAGCTTTTGTCCCATTATATTTGGTAGAACCTTCTTAAATACTGTTAATGCTACCATAGATTGCAAAAGAGATGTTGTTACTGTCGGTTTAAATGATATGACTCATGAATTTAATTTCTCTAAATTTAGTAGACAACACCGTGAAGAAGAATTACCTAGTAAGGATGAAATTATTGGTCTTGCTTCTATTGCCGTACCTCCTAGTGATCCTTTAGAACAATACTTGCTAGACCATGAAAACGACATGTTTATGAATGAAAGAAGGGAAATAGATGAAGTATTCTTTAAACAGGAATCTATTCCAAAAAACAATTTACCTGTTGGGGATCCTCCTCCACCCAAGGGTGATCCCGTGTTTGAGCTTAAACCATTACCTGATACTCTGAAATATGCTTATCTTGATGAGAAAAAGATATATCCTGTTATTATTAGTGCTAACCTTTCAGAGCATGAAGAAGAGAGATTATTGAAAACTCTGAAGAAGCACCGTGCTGCTATTGGGTATACTCTTGATGATCTTAAGGGCATTAGTCCCACTCTATGTCAACATAAAATTAATTTGGAAGAAGATGCTAAACCAGTTCGTGATCATCAACACCGGCTGAATCCTAAAATGAAAGAAGTGGTAAGAAAGGAGATACTAAAGCTCCTTGAGGCAGGTATAATTTATCCCGTTGCTGATAGTCAGTGGGTAAGCCCTGTCCATTGTGTCCCTAAGAAGGGAGGTATTACTGTTGTTCCTAATGATAAAGATGAATTGATTCCTCAAAGAATTATTACAGATTATAGGATGGTAATTGATTTCCGCAAATTAAATAAGGCAACTAAAAAGGATCATTACCCCTTACCTTTTATCGATCAAATGCTAGAAAGATTATCCAAACATATAGATTTTTGTTTTCTAGATGGTTATTCTGATTTCTCTCAAATACCTGTGTCAGCTAAAGATCAATCAAAGACTACTTTTACTTGCCCTTTTGGTACTTTTGCTTATAGACGTATGCCTTTTGGTTTATGTAATGCACCTGCTACCTTTCAAAGATGCATGATGGCTATATTCTCTGACTTTTGTGAAAAGATTTGTGAGGTTTTCATGGACGACTTTTCCGTCTATGGATCTTCTTTTGATGATTGCTTGAGCAACCTTGATCGAGTTTTGCAGAGATGTGAAGAAACTAATCTTGTCTTGAATTGGGAAAAGTGCCACTTTATGGTTAATGAAGGTATTGTCTTGGGGCATAAAGTTTCTGAAAGAGGTATTGAAGTTGACAAAGCCAAGGTTGATGCTATTGAAAAGATGCCATGTCCCAAGGACATCAAATGTATAAGAAGTTTCCTTGGTCATGCCGGTTTTTATAGGAGGTTCATTAAGGACTTCTCAAAAATTTCTCGGCCTCTGGCTAATTTATTACAAAAAGATATACCATTTGTTTTTGATGATGATTGTGTAGAAGCATTTGAAATACTTAAGAAAGCATTGATCTCTGCACCTATTATTCAGCCACCTGATTGGAATTTACCCTTTGAAATTATGTGTGATGCTAGCGATTATGCTGTAGGTGCTGTTCTAGGACAAAGAGTTGATAAGAAACTAAATGTTATTCAATATGCTAGTAAAACTCTAGACAATGCTCAAAGAAATTATGCTACTACTGAAAAAGAATTCTTAGCAGTTGTATTTGCTTGTGATAAGTTCAGACCTTATATTGTTGATTCCAAAGTAACTATTCACACTGATCATGTTGCTATTAAATATCTTATGGAAAAGAAAGATGCTAAACCTAGACTTATTAGATGGGTTCTCTTGCTACAAGAATTTGTTTTGCATATTATTGATAGAAAAGGAGCTGAGAACCCCATTGCAGACAACTTGTCTAGGTTAGAAAATGTGCTTGATGACCCACTACCTATTGATGATAGCTTTCCCGATGAGCAATTAAATGCCATAAATGCTTCTCATACTGCTCCATGGTATGCTGATTATGCTAATTACATTGTTGCTAAGTTTATACCACCTAGTTTCACATACCAGCAAAAGAAAAAGTTCTTCTATGACTTGAGGCATTACTTTTGGGATGACCCACATCTTTATAAAGGAGTAGATGGTGTTATTAGATGTTGTGTACCTGAGCATGAACAGGAACAGATCCTACGCAAGTGTCACTCCGAAGCTTATGGAGGACACCATGCTGGAGATAGAACTGCACATAAGGTACTGCAATCTGGTTTTTATTGGCCTACTCTCTTCATGGATGCCCGTAAGTTTGTCTTATCTTGTGATGAATGTCAAAGAATTGGTAATATTAGTACACGTCAAGAAATGCCTATGAATTATTCACTTGTTATTGAACCATTTGATGTTTGGGGCTTTGACTATATGGGACCCTTTCCTTCCTCTAATGGATATACACATATTTTAGTTGCTGTTGATTACGTTACTAAGTGGGTAGAAGCTATTCCAACTAGTAGTGCTGATCATAATACTTCTATTAAAATGCTTAAAGAAGTTATTTTTCCAAGATTTGGAGTCCCTAGATATTTAATGACTAATGGTGGTTCACATTTTATCCATGGTGCTTTCCGTAAAATGCTTGCTAAATATGATGTTAATCATAGAATTGCATCTCCTTATCATCCTCAGTCTAGTGGTCAAGTAGAATTGAGTAATAGAGAACTCAAATTAATTTTGCAAAAGACTGTTAATAGGTCTAGAAAGAATTGGTCCAAGAAACTAGATGATGCCTTATGGGCCTATAGAACTGCATATAAAAATCCTATGGGTATGTCTCCGTATAAAATGGTCTATGGAAAAGCATGTCACTTACCTCTCGAACTAGAACACAAGGCTTATTGGGCTATTAAAGAACTTAATTATGATTTTAAACTTGCCGGTGAGAAGAGGTTATTTGATATTAGTTCACTTGATGAATGGAGAACCCAAGCCTACGAAAATGCCAAGTTGTTTAAAGAAAAAGTTAAAAGATGGCAATGACAAAAGAATACAAAAGCATGAGTTTAATGTAGGTGATTATGTATTGCTATACAACTCTCGCTTAAGATTTTTTGCACGAAAACTTCTCTCTAAATGGGAAGGTCCTTACGTTATCGAGGAGGTCTACCGTTCCGGTGCCATAAAAATCAACAACTTCGAAGGCACAAATCCGAAGGTGGTGAACGGTCAAAGAATCAAACATTATATCTCAGGTAATCCCATAAATGTTGAAACCAATATTATTGAAACCGTAACCCCGGAGGAATACATAAGGGACACTTTCCGGAACGTTTCAGACTCCGAAAAGGAATAGGTATGTGGTACGGTAAGTAAACCGACTCCAAAATAGTTTTAAGGCAATATTTCTCTGTTTTGGAATATTTAGAAAAATAGAAAAATAAGTAGCAGTCCGGGAAGGACACGAGGCCTCCACGAGGGTGGAGGGCGCGCCCTACCCTACTGGGCACCCCCTACCTCGTGGGCACCTCGTGTGCTCTCCGGACTCCATTTTCGTACACGTTACGTATTTTGGTCGGTAAAAATTCATTATATAACCTCCCGGGGGGTTTGACTCCCGTATCACGCAAAAATCTCCTGTCTTTGTTTCGAGCTATTTTTTGTTAGGGTTGTCAAGGCCAGGCATGATGTCGTCTCCCTCCTCCTCCAACCATGAGGGCAACAATGCTTGGCTAATGAAGATAGAGCTGAAGAGAGAAGAACCCATGGAGGTCAACAAGGATGAAGGGATCAAGAAGGCCATGGAGGACCATGTTCCGACAACAGAAGACACCCTTCAACTTGACCACAACCTTCTCACCCCAACAGAGATCGAAGCTTTCAAGATGATTGAGCTAGCTCGTATACAAAATAAGTATCTCACACGTGAAAATATTTTGTTGAAGGAGCATATCGTCGCACTCAAGGGCATTATCCGCAAGTTAGAAGACCTCCTACGCTCGATGTGCGACTATCCATCATCGACAACCCCACCTTCTTCACCAACAAAGGAGACATAATCACATGGGTATGGGCACTCCACTTGGCAACTGCCAAGCTTGGGGGAGTGCCCCGGTATCGTATCACCATCACTTCTATCTTTACCGCTTTTCTTAGTTTGATCCTTTTGGTAATATCTTGATCTAGTAGAATAAAAGTTCTTAGTGTGATCTAGTTGTGAGTTTTGCTTCATTATCCTTCTATGTAATCGAGTCCGTGAGCTATATAGTAAAGATTAGTGTTGAGTCAAGGGCTTGATTATTTTTCCATGATCTCAAGTGAATAAAAGAAAAGAGAAAGCAATAAAAAGAAACAAGGAGATCATGTAAGTCTTATGGAGAGTAATGAGCTCACATAGGAAGAGTATGATGAATAAAAGTTGTTGAGGGTTGACAAACACAGTTTTGGTCATCGTTGCAATTAATAGGAAGTAATAAAGAAAGAAAGGTCTTCACATATAAATATACTATCTTGGACATCTTTTATGATTATGAGCACTCATTAAAATATGACATGCTAAAGAGTTGACATTGGACAAGGAAGACAACATAATGGGTTATGTTTTCTTACATCTGAAATGAATTATATTGTCTTGGATCTTCCAACATGATGAGCTTGCCTTTCCCCCTCATGCTAGCCAAATTCATTGCACCAAGTAGAGATACTACTTGTGCTTCTAAATACCCTTAAACCAGTTTTGCCATGAGAGTCCACTATTCCTACCTATGGATTGAATAAGATCTTTCAAGTAAGTTGTCATCGGTGCAAGCAATAAAAATTGCTCTCTAAATATGTATATATTAGTGTGGGAGAAAATAAGCTTTATACGATCGTGTGATATGGAAGTAATAAAAGTGACAGAGTGCATAATAAAGGTCCATATCACAAGTGGCAATATAAAGTGACGTTCTTTCGCATTAAGATTTTGTGCATCCAACCATAAAAGCGCATGACAACCTCTGCTTCCCTCTGCGAAGGGCCTATCTTTTACTTTTATCTCCTACATTGCATAAGAGTCATGGTGATCTTCACCCTTCCTTCTTACATTTTATCCTTTGGAAAGCAAAATATGTTGGAAAAGATCCTGGTATATATGGCTAATTGGATGTGAGTTTTCATGAACTATTACTGTTGACATTACCCTTGAGGTAAAATGTTGGGAGACAAAACTATAAGCCCCCATCTTTCTCTGTGTCCGATTAAAACTCCATACCCATAAGTATTGCGTGAGTGTCAGCAATTGTGAAAGATTATATGATAGTTGAGTGTGTGGACTTGCTGAAAAGCTCTTATACATTGACTCTTTCCTATGTTATGATAAATTGCAATTGCTTCAATGACTGAGATTGTAGTTTGTTATTTTTCAATGAAGTTTACGATTCATACTTGATATTGTGATTGAATTATTACTCTAGCATAAGAGATTATATGACAAAGAATTATATGAGTTGCTGTTCTAAGAATGATCATGATACCCTCATGTCCGTATTTTATTTTTATCGACACCTCTATCTCTAAACATGTGGACATATTTTTTGATTTCAGCTTTTCGCTTGAGGACAAGCGAGGTCTAAGCTTGGGGGAGTTGATACGTCCATTTTGCATAATGCTTTTATATCGATATTTATTGCATTATGGGCTGTTATTACACATTATGCCACAATACTTATGCCTATTCTCTCTTATATTACAAGGTTTACATAAAGAGGGAGAATGCCGACAGCTGGGATTCTGGGCTGGAAAAGGAGCAAATATTAGAGACCTATTCTGCACAGCTCCAAAAGACCTGAAACTTCACGGATGATGTTTTCCAAATATATAAAAAATACTCAGCAAAAGAAACTCACCAGGGGGGCCACACCCTACCCACGAGGGTGGGGGGCGTGCCCTACCCCCTGGGCGCCCCCCTACCTCATGGGCCCCCTGGTGGCCCTCCGGTGCCATCTTCTGCTATATGGAGTCTTTCGATGAAAAAAAATCATAAGCCATCTTCTCGGACGAAATTCAGCCGCCACGAGGTGAAACCTTGATGGAACCAATATAGGGCTCTGGCGGAGCTGTTCTGCCGGGGAAACTTCCCTCCCGGAGGGGGGAATCATCACCATCGTCATCACCAATGCTCCTATCATAGGGAGAGGGCAATCTCCATCAACATCTTCATCAGCACCATCTCATCTCAAAACCCTAGTTCATCTCTTGTATCCAATTCTTGTCTCCAAGTCCGGGATTGGTGCTAGTAGGTTGCTAGTAGTGTTAATTACTCCTTGTAGTTGATGCTAGTTGGTTTAATTGGTGGAAGATCATATGTTCAGATCCTATATGCATATTAATACCCCTATGATTATGAACATGTTTATGCTTTGTGAGTAGTTACTTTTGTTCCTGAGGACATGGGAGAAGTCTTGCTATTAGTAGTCATGTGAATTTGGTATTCGTTCAATATTTTGATGAGATGTATGTTGTCTCTCCTCTAGTGGTGTTATGTGAACGCCGACTACATGACACTTCACCATTGTTTGGGCCTAGATGAAGGCATTGGGGAGTAATAAGTAGATGATGGGTTGCTAGAGTGACAGAAGCTTAAACCCTAGTTTATGTGTTGCTTCGTAAGGGGCTGATTTGGATCCATATGTTTCATGCTGGTTTACCTTAATACTTTTGTTGTAGTTGCAGATGCATGCAATAGAGGTTAATCATAAGTGGGATGCTAGTCCAAGTAAGGGCAGCACCCAAGCACCGGTCCACCCACATACCAAATTATCAAAGTACCGAACGCGAATCATATGAACGTGATGAAAACTAGCTTGACGATATTCCCATGTGTCCTCGGGAGCGCTTTACATCATATATGAGTTTTTCCAGGCTTGTCCTTTGCTATAAAAGGATTGGGCCACTTTGCTGCACTTTATTTACTTTTGTTACTTGTTGCTCATCACAAATTATCCTATCACAAAACTATCTATTACCACTTATTTCAGTACTTGCAGAGAATACCTTGCTGGAAACCGCTTATCATTTCCTTCTGCTCCTCGTTGGGTTCGACACTCTTACTTATCGAAAGTACTATGATAGACCCCCTATACTTGTGGGTCATCACCAAACTTTAAGCGCGCGGACCCTACGGGTTCGAGAACTATGTAGACATGACCAAGACATGTCTCCGGTCAGTAACCAATAGCGGAACCTGGATGCTCATATTGGTTCCTACATATTCTACGAAGATCTTTATCGGTCAAACCGCATAACAACATACGTTGTTCCCTTTGTCACCGGTATGTTACTTGCTCGAGATTCGATCGTTGGTATCTCAATACCTAGTTCAATCTCGTTACCGGCAAGTCTCTTTACTCGTTCCGTAATACATTATCCCGCAACTAACTCATTAGTCACATTGCTTGCAAGGCTTATAGTGATGTGCATTACAGAGAGGGCCCAAAGATACCTCTCGGACAATCGGAGTGACAAATCCTAATCTCGAAATACGCCAGCTCAACAAGTACCTTCGGATACACCTGTAGAGCACCTTTATAATCACCCAGTTACGTTGTGACGTTTGGTAGCACACAAAGTGTTCCTCCGGTAAACGGGAGTTGCATAATCTCATAGTCATAGGAACATGTATAAGTCATGAAGAAAGCAATAACAACATACTAAACGATCAAGTGCTAAGCTAACAGAATGGGTCAAGTCAATCACATCATTATCCTAATGATGTGATCCCGTTAATCAAATGACAACTCATGTCTATGGCTAGGAAACATAACCATCTTTGATCAACGAGCTAGTCAAGTAGAGGCATACTAGTGACACTCTGTTTGTCTATGTATTCACACATGTATTATGTTTCCGGTTAATACAATTCTAGCTTGAATAATAAACATTTATCATGATACAAGGAAATAAATAATAACTTTATTATTGCCTCTAGGGCATATTTCCTTCAGTTGGGTTCCTGACAGCCCACACATAACTGAGCGCTAGTGCCTGGATCGCTGGAGCAGTTCGTCTTGGGGGTAGCACGTCTTCTTCTCTTACAACACATCTCCCATGCCACCATAGATACTAGCAAGTGTTCGCTACTATTTTCTGAGAATTGGACCGGTTCCATATAAGGAATTTGACAGAAGAGTCACATAACAGGAACTCGATGATCGCGGAGCCAAACCTATCAAGCAGGTTGCATTTTTAATTGTGTCTCTAAACCCGAGTGCATCCCAGACCAGATTTGCTCTTTCAAACTTAAACAGAGCATGGCCAACATCTTTCGCAGACATTTTACATATTGGACATTGTGAGTTGGTTCCAATGTGACGGTTGGCTAAAACGCATAAGCAAGGGATTGCATTATGCAAACATCACCATAAGAAGATCATCACCTTTCCAGGTACCTTCACACTCCAAAGTTTATTGCATATTGGGTGTGGTGTCGATCCTCGTTGGCCAAAAATATTTGGGTTCTCATTAACATACGTGTCCTCCCATTGTTTATAGTAAGCCGACCTTATGCTGAATATACCATTTTTTGTTAGATGCCATGCCACAAAGTCCTCTATTGATTGATGGGATAAAGGAATTTGAAGAATTCTGTCAACATCTATAGGCCAAAAATTATCCCTAATCAGCTGCTCATCCCAATCACCCGTAATTAGATCAATAAGCTCACTCACCATAGTTAGAACTCTGTTTCCACGAGCAGTGATCACTTTCCTACTATGGCTATTGGGAATCCAGCAGTTGTTCCATATATGTATTTTAGTTCTATCTCCTACCCTCCAAATACGCCTTTCTTAAAGGTTTGTACACCAGCCCATATGATTTGCCAAACATAAGATGAACCTTCTTTAGCTCACAATTTAAGAGACCACTAGAGGGATAATACTTTGATTTCAATACTCTCACACACAAGGATCCATAGTTCTCCACAAGCCTCCGACACTCCTTAGCCAACATACCCAAATTGAAACTGTGAACGCCAGGAAAACTGATACCTCCTCTTTCCTTAGGGACACACATTTTCCACCACATGAACCAGTGCAACTTACGTTGGTTCTCTCCATCATCCACCAGCAGTGCGATATTGCATCAGTGATCCACTTATAATTTTTTTCCGAGAATTTAAACGCAGTTATCATATACATCGGGATTGCTTGAGCCACCACTTTGATCAAAGCCTCCTTGCACCATAAGATAGTGTCCTTTCTTTCCACCCATTCACAATTTGCAAAATCCTTTCTTTGATGGGCCGTGTCTCATAGGCATGAGAGTGAAGGTGATTCCATCTCGTAGTAAGAAAGATATAGATTTTGCAACTATGTATCGCCTATAACAATATATAAGTGACTGGTGCCCACGTCGCTCACAGGGTTGGCACGACCCATGATTTTTGCGTCTTCTCTTGGCCCATGGTTGCTTGCCGCTTATTGGCCCGACCCATTCAAATCATGTAGACGACCACTATGCATTGCTCATGAGCGATACATAGCATTTTACGAATATAGTGCCCATATATGTTGGAATCTAGACCTTATATTAGGTCTTAGCCTGAAAATGATTTGAGCAGTATGTAGCATTTGCGAATATGATGCCATTGTATGTCAGGAATCTAGGAAAAATCCTATTTGCCGCATTAAGCATCAAAATGTGAGAATTTGCACACATGAAGCAAAGCTAGCGCTCGGGTGGGTGTGTCCATTTTAGCTAGCCTACACATAGAACGTGATTCCAATTTTAGGAACCTTTTGGAAGGTTCATGCTCGCTTTTTTTTTACCGTTTTGTGAACCTTCCAAAAGGTTTTGATCGTGGACTCTCTTTTTTCTGTTAAGTTGTTCTTTTACTGTTTTTTTATCTTTTTCAAAAATCTTTAAAAAGTTTTAAAAATCAAAAAAATGCAGAAGTCCTAAAAAATCCCGTTTATAAAAATATTAAAAAATTTCTAAATATTTTCGTGCTTTTCCAAAAAATATTGAATTTTTTGAAAAAAATTGCTTTCTCTGAAAAATGATCAATTGTTTTTGCATTTTAAAAAAGTATTCGTAAATTTCAAATTGTAGTCAAAGCTAAAAAAATTCAAGATGCATTAGAAAATGTTCTAGATTTCTTTCAAATAGTCAGCATCGATAAGAAAAGTTTGAAATTTTCATAATTTGTTTGATTTTTTCAAATACTTGGAGTTTTAAAAATGGTCAATTTTTTTAAAAAAATACTCATGAGTTTCGGAAAATGTTAATATATTTTCAAAAAATGGCCACGTTTTCAAAAGTTGTACACAAACTTTCTGAAAAAACGCTATAGTGCGAGTTGAGTCGCTACAATTTATGTCGAGCCGTTGCAGTACCGGTCTCGTCGATATAGTTCCTGACGAATCACGACAATGCCCCAGGTCGAGTTGGTGATGGGCCAGTCTAGTCGAACGCGCACCATGTGACACATTGACCGCTTGATGCGGACCAGGTGAATCTAGACCTTTATTTGGTCTACTAAACCCGGAAACAAAAAGTTGGGTATGGGCTGAATTCTCCCTGGATCGAGAAATATGTTTCAGGTTTCGTTAAAATCTGTCTCAAGAGAATGTTTTTCGGTCTGCTAAAAAAAGAGAATGTTTCTGGAAAAATTGGGCATATATTTCTTGGGATCTCAAAAAGAAAAAATATAATGAAGAAACATCAGCCAGGGTTGGAACTTCTGTCTACCTAAAAATGGACCTCAGGGAATTCACACCGGGTTCATGGCACGTAGGCGTGCATGTCCAATTTGACCGCAGAAGTGGTTATGTATCACTAGAACGAAGGTTTGAACTTTCATAGGCTACGTACAGACATGCATATAGTCATCGGTTGAAAATTAATAAAAGCTTATGTGAAAATATCACATAGGCAAAACAAATATGATGTGACACGTAATTAGTTTGAAAAGAGACAAATAAAGTAACATAATATATCATCATCACATAGTGTTTTTCGATGTAAAATGACTTTGTAAAATAATAAACGAAGCTCTTCATGTTATCACATATAAGACATTATCCACTATGAAAATAGTAATATAGACTTATTACTAGTTTATGTTACTCACCACTATGACCAGCCTAACACATACACACGTTATGGATATATCATCACGTCTAATGACCAGGATGGTTTTTCCAGTCGTGGACTACGCACACCCGGTCAACACAGCGGTCGCTCGTGAGGTCGTATGTAGCAGCAGTCCAAGGAAATGACGCTGTGATCTAGTAATGGCCGATCTGGACGCAACTTGGTGCGCACGCGCACCGACTTGCGCTCTCTCGCGCCACGGCATCACAGAGCTCGACGAGAGTCGAGACCAGACGGTCGACGTCGACGCTGGTGTGGTTTGACTCTTGTTCGCCGGATGACAGAGAAGGCGACGGCTGTGGGAACACGGGTTGGATGTTTTTTCGAGTTCATAAGGCCAACTCCAACCGTTGATCCAAACGGACATCCGTTTTGTTTAGATTTTGTATGTATGGATAGAGCAATGGAGTGGAGTCCAGTCGCCTTTTTGGATGCGCCGGCCGTGCGCCACATCTCGTCCGGCCGTCCTTGAAATTTTTGCTCAACATTGGTCTTGGAATTTTGGCCTATCTACATCCAACTCTCGCAAATCAACATGTCCTCTACTTTGGTGTATGATCTCGTGCTAATGCTTTGCTTTCTCTTTTGTGCCTCGGCTCTTTGGGTGAATTCATCGATAAACAGTGGCTCCTCGGCATTGCCGATCTCTTCTTCCTCATCTTCGCAATACATGTCTTCATCTTCATGCCATGACTTGTCATGGTTGTCGACCTATTCTTCTTCATGGACACCGTAGTGGTGGGCACCATCTGGGTCGCGGATGTCTTGGCTTTGGTTCTCGTCGGGATCGAAGCCTTTGCCTTGGCTGTCGGGGTGGAAGGTCTGGCCACGACCCTTGTAGATGATGTTCTCCATGAACGCGTTGTAGTCAGGGTCGTCGGCCACCGGTGTCGGGATTGGCATTTCGTAGAATAGGTTGCGGGCGTCGGGAAGATTGGCCGTAGGAATCAACCGGGGTTGCTTCCTTTGCATCCCGTCGTTCGGCTAGCCAGTGCTACTATACCTAGGCGTGACATTGAGGTCGATGACGGCCGGGCTGGCGGGGGTGGCCGGCGATATCGCGCTGCCGTCCGGCGACGTGAAGAACCAGGTCTGAGCATGTTGCCGCGGCGTATGAAAATTGTGCGTCTCCGGTGTTATGGAGGAGCTCGGCGACCGGTACTGCGGAAGGTGAACGGCCGACGAGCCTGTGCTCGCCGCGGCCATGGCGTCAGTGAAGAGAATGGTCAGCCCGGGTCGGTACAACCCTAGCATGACGAGGGCATGCGTCATCGTTGCCTATGTGGCCTTGGCGAGGATGGCCTCGTTTTGGTCGACGATGGCCTTGTGCTACGCAACCGCGACCTCCATGGCGTAGTCAGGAGTGTCTTTCTTCTCCACCGCAACGGTCCGTCGGGCCCTCCTCTTGGCTGATTCGATGTCCAGCCGTGCGGCCTCCGCCGGCGTGAGCTCTGATCGCTATGTCCTCCTCTTCTTCGTCGCGGGGAGGGCGGTGGTGGCGGCGTGGTCGGCGGGTTTCTTCGGGGCGTCGGCCATGGAGGAGGGAGATGAGGGGGAGCGTGGGAGGGTTTTTGGGAAAGGGAGGGAAAGTGGGCATGTTGTGTCCCCGACGGGCAGGCCAGCGGAGGACGAGGGTGCGCGTGCCGCCCGTCTCCGAGCTGTCTGTTTCGACACAAACACATCTCAAATTTGGGCCGAAAATGCGTCGGCCACGGACAAAAAAAGATCATTTGTCCATTTGCTCCCGCGTGTTGGCCGTGATTTGTGTATGTTTACCTCCAAACAGACGCGGTCAGACCATTTGGGGTCATACGTTGGAGTTGACCTAAGGGCAACTCAACAGGAATGGATTTAGGGCACGTAAGTGCGTGACACATGGATTTTACGCCATTGATATGTATCAAGATCTGCATATTTGCGGATATATAGACAAATTTCTATTTTAGTTTTATTTTGTAGCGTGTTCGTATATCATACGGATATACCCGTTCGTGTTGGGTAGTGTATACATGTTCCGTGGGGAGCCTTAACAGTGAAAACGGGAAATAACAATCGCTTATAGAATAGATGAAGCAAAAATGATTCACCATGCCCTAGTTCTCCTGCTCTTGTTTCTTCCTCTTTGTTCTTCTCTCCTATCATCAAAACAGAATATCCACCTTCACGCATCATTTGAGTATGCGAAAGGAAAGAGATCATCTTGTGTCCTCACAGATTGAAGCCCGACCTTCAAGATAAGAAGCCTCATAGCAGTATATTTGGTGCAAACATGTACATATTTGCCCGTAAAACTTCATTTTTGTGTGTAGTCCTTGGTAGCGATCTTGTTTGTTCAAGAATAAGCTTTTAATGTGTGGTATAGTTGGTCATTGTTTGATATTTGTCTTTGTTTCTTGTGTTGGTTTTGGTCATTTGTTATCTTCGAACAACTTTTATGTTCGATATATTGAGTATTTTTAGTTTGAAATTATATGAACTGGAATCTTATGATGTGTCTGTAAACAGCGGGAGCACATGTATGTGTATAAAATCTGGTTACGCAAGTTACAAATGCTGAAATCACATTTTATGAACTTTAAAATCCATGTTTCTTCATATCAAACTTAAACATTACGTAAATTTAGTTCAGTCCTAGATCATTACTGTAATATCATTGTCATTAAAAATATTTGTGTTGAGTGATTCAGAATAATTTTGTGATTGAAGGTCAAAAGGTTTGGAAAAACAATGTTGCAAATCGTTAATAAAACTAACCATGAAAACCATAAACCCCTAAACCCTAAACCCTAATAATCTACAAGGTACAAATAGTAATGCCATCGAATCTTATTGCGAATTAATAAATAGAAACCTAAACCCAAATTCCTAACCCTAAAGCCTAATAGTAAACAGTAAACCTAATAATCTACAATATATAACTAATAATGCCAATGAAACTGATTGCAAGTTAAGAAATATATAAACCTAAAACCTTAAGTTGTGAGCCCTAGAGTAAGATCGCTAGCTACAGTACATGAGTACCCTAAACCCTAAGCCCTAAGGGCATCTTCAACGCTGACTCTCAAACCGTCCGTAATTGTCCGGACCACGCGGTTCGGACGTGGTTTGCCATCCAACACGAGTCTGTATTGGTCCATCGAGCGGTTTAGATATACATTTTCCGGCAAACCCGAGACAAATGTGGGAGGCTTTGCGGGAGTCCGGACATCCACGCGACGAATCAAAAGTCACCACGTGCCCCTCTTTCCTCTCCGTTCAGATGACAATTTTCCGGATAACATGTTTAATGTTTGATTAAAACCACTAACCACTTTGTTTCTATTTTTTCTTTATTTTTTTAATGCCACAAGATTTGGCGGAAGCAAGCAAACTACCTACTAGATTTGCGGAAGCTAGCTAAAGCACCATGTTCAGTTGGCGGAATCTGGCTAAACCACGTACACTGAATTGGCGGAAGCTTGCTAATAAAGCACTACGATTAGTAGACTGAGCGGTCTTTTGAATGAATTGATGATTAGCCCAATTCCGACGCACGACTCCATCTTGTCCGCCCACGTCTGTTTAATGGTAAAAGGACACAACAGGCCATTCAACACGCGGCTGCAAATGGACGACGGTCCGTTTTCTGTCTGCTTTTGACCCATTCTCGCCGCAAGTTTGAGCCGAGTTTGCGGCCGAACGGACAGTGCGCGGACGGCCGGGACGCGCGTCCTTGTCCTTCCCTGGCCTACTCGTCGGTGACACAACCGGCCACTCCCCCCCTTTCGTCCAAAACCCTCCCGTGCACCGCCCTCTACTCTCCACGCGCTCCGGCCTTCCCCATCCCTCCATACACCATGGCCGACGAGGCGAATCTCGGTGACCCACCACCTGCTGCCCGGCCCATGGCGAAGGCCGTGAAGAAGAAGCCTCGGTCGGAGCTCACGCCGGCGAAGGCCGCCAAGCTCGACAAGGAATCGGCCAAGAAGAGGGATCGACGAGCTGTGGAAAGGAGAAGAAGGCCGCCGCGCAGTACGCATTCGAGTGTGCCCTGCGGCGTGTGATGCAGCACCAGGCTGACCTCGACGACAAGGAGTCCATCGTCTCCAAGGCGCACGCCCTCCTCATGATGGGTATGGGACACCCCACGCCAGCCAATCTCCCGGCCGCTGCCATGGCCGCGGCCAGCACATGTGTGACGCCCCCGATTCAATCATACACTAATTATACACGCAAACGTGTACGATCAAGATCAGGAACTCATGGGAATATATCACAACACAACTCTACAAACAAAATAAGTCATACAAGCATCATATTACAAGCCAGGAGCCTCGAGGGCTCGAATACAAGAGCTCGATCATAGACGAGTCAGCGGAAGCAACAATATCTGAGTACAGACATAGGTTAAACAAGTTTGTCTTAAGAAGGCTAGCACAAATTGGGATACAGATCGAAAGAGGTGCAGGCCTCCTGCCTGGGATCCTCCTAAACTACTCCTGGTCGTCGTTAGCGGGCTGCACGTAGTAGTAGGCACCTCCCGAGTAGTAGTAGTCGTCATCGACAGTGGCGTCTGGCTCCTGGGCTCCATCGTCTGGTCGCAGCAATCGGGTATAGAAAGGGGGAAAAGGGGGGAACAAAGCAATCGTGAGTACTCATCCAAAGTACTCGCAAGCACGGAGCTACACTATATATGTATGCATTGGTATCAAATGAAAAAGGGGTTATCATACATGGACTGAACTGCAGAATGCCGGAATAAGAGGGGATAGCTAGTCCTGTCGAAGACTACGCTTCTGGCCACCTCCATCTTGCAGCATGTAGAAGAGAGTAGATGGTAAGTTCACCAAGTAGCATCGTGTAGCATAATCCTACCCGGCAATCCTCTCCTCGTCGCCCTGTTAGAGAGCGATCACCGGGTTGTATCTGGCACTTGGAAGGGTGTGTTTTATTAAGTAACCGGTTCTAGTTGTCATAAGGTCAAGATACAACTCCAAGTCGTCCTGTTACCAAAGATCACGGCTATTCGAATAGATTAACTTCCCCGCAGGGGTGCACCACATAACCCAACACGCTCGATCCCCTTTGTTCGGACACACTTTTCTGGGTCATGCCCGGCCTCGGAAGATCAACACGTCGCAGCCCTACCTAGGCAAAACAGAGTGGTCAGCACGCCGGTCTAAATCCTATGGTGCAGGGGTCTGGGCCCATCGCCCTTTGCACACCTGCACGTTGCGAACACGGCCGGAAGCAGACCTAGCCTAGCAGGCGTTCCAGTCCAATCCGGCACGCGCCGCTCAGTCGCTGACGTCACGAAGGCTTCGACTGGTACTACGACGTCGAGTGCCCATAACTGTCCCCGCGTAGATGGTTAGTGCGTATAGGCCAGTGGCCAGACTCAGATCAAATACCAAGATCTCGTTAAACGTGTTATCTTGAAATAACCGTGAACGCCGACCAGGGCCAGGCCCATCTCTCTCCTAGGTGGTCTCAACCTGCCCTGTCGCTTCGCCACAAAGATCCACACAGAGGGCTGTCGGGAAAGTATGTCCTTCCAGCCCCCAATTCGTGAATCAACCGCGAGTACTCCTCGAGCCAACCCGACTTTAGTCATCACATGTATCATGTATAAAGTATATAGTATATACCCGTGATCACCTCCCGAGTGATCACGACCCGATAGTATAGCATGGCAGACGGACAAGAATGTATGGCCACTGATGATAAACTAGCATCCTATACTAAGAATTCAGATTGCAGGTAAAGGTAACAACAGTAGTAGCAAGGACATGCTATGCATCGGGATAGGATTAACGGAAAGCAGTAATATGCTACACTACTCTAATGCAAGCAGTATAGACACTACTAGGGAAAACCTTATACACAGAATCTTAGCAGCAGCGCGGCATAAAAACAGGCGCTGTTGCTAAGTAGTAGCAGCGCGGCTACGGAAAGCTCGCTACTGGTGCAAACTTAGCAGTAGCGCATGACGCTTAAACCGCGCTGCTACAAAAATCCACCGGCAGTACACAACGACATAAGTTTACCAGTAGCGCAGCGCCAGGGAGCGCGCTGCTGCTAATGCCATAGTAGCAGCGCGCTTTTTTCTCACCTCGCTGCTGCTAATTTTGAAATTGTGCACAGGGTTGGCCCGTTTAGCAGTAGCGCGTGACAGGAAAGCGCGCTGTTGCTACGCTCTTAGCAGCAACACGCTTTCTCTCCCGCGCTACTGCTAAGACGCAGCACCCACCACCTTTTCCACCTCCCATCCCCATCTCCTCTCCTCCCTTTCTCCTACCTCCCACATCGTCCCTCTCTCACTCTTCTTCTTCCTCAATACTTCTCCCCCCGTTACTCTCCCTCCTCTACCTACCTTTCTCTCTCTTCATTACTCCTAGCTATAACTACACCACCTCCATTAATTCATCTCCTTTCTCTTTTTCCTCCCTCCTCCACTAGTTGAAGTTGTCTCCTCCCAAATTAGCTAGCTAGGTAGATGTAGCATTTAGTTAAGTGACCTATTTGCCCCCTAACTAGATCTTTCTTTGTCAAGAAGAGCTTTGTGCACTTTTGACCTCCCTACATCATCATCTCCACCATGTGCTCGATCTCGAGATAGAGGTGTGATTAATATTTCATGCTTTTGCAAAATGGAAATATATGTTCCTATTTTGTATACACACTTAATTAGCCATTATTATGCATGGGTCCAATGATGTAATATATATATGTTCCTATTTTGTATACACACTTAGCCATTATTATGCAAGGGTCCAATGATGTAATATATATGTTCCTATTATGCTGAGGAAAAGAAAAAAAGGGAAACTGGTTATAGCAGTAGCGCTTTAGTGAAAAAGAGCTACAGCTAGTCAAGGTAGCAGTAGCGGTTTCTGCAGAAAATCGCTATAGCTGCTCGTAATAGTAGTAGCGCGTTTCGTGTAAACGCGCTACTGCTACGTCCACTTAACCCAAAATTCTCCCTCTCCCTGCTTCATCCCGCCTCTTTTCCCCCAAATCCGCACTCTCTCTTCCCCGGCCCCGTCGCACCGCCGCGCCCGCCCCCGACCTCAGCGCGCTCGCCCCCGACCCCGCCGCCCCCGACCCCGCCGCGCCCGACCCGGCGCGCTCGCCCCCGACCCAGGCGCGCTCACCCCCGACCCATCGGCCCTCGCCTCCCTCCTCTTATTCCTCCCCTCCCAACCTTGGCCATCGTCGGGCCTGCCTCCTTGCCCTGCACCCTCTATAAACCACCCCCTCTCTCTCTCTGCTAGCTAGGGTTAATTTACTTAGGTTTTAGTTATGTTAATTAGGTTATCTATTTAGTTATGAATTTAGATAGGTTTCAAAATTTGCTGAATTTATATGCAAATTTGAACTGGACATGTGATATGTGGATATGTCATGTTTTGGACATGTCAAGTTTTGGTAAATGATCCGAGTTGCCTATGTTACGCCGGAATGTTGATTCATTTCCGTTCTGGTGAATTTCAGGCGCTCGATATGTCCATTTTTTAGCAAAGGTCAATGCCGAAATTTCCCGTGAATAAAGGCATGATTTGTGCTACATAGTTGGCATATCGAGTGCTGGCACATAGATTTCTTTTTTATCTCATTTCTCATTTATTCATACTTTTAGAAATAAATGAGGACGCTTAATCATAGGAAACATGTCGAACAACGAAGAAACTGGGCCTTCTGACCAAGATGCAGACGAGATGGATTATGAGGGTGAACAAGACTACCTCGACTTTTTGACTGCTAAGCAAGGTTTGCAGGTCCGCCTCGATGATGGTACTGACGCCGACACCGACACCGACGGCGCTGGCACCGATGGCGGCGCCGAGACCGGTGGGGAAGGTACCGCCGGGGAAGATACCGGCGCCGATGCCGGTACCGAAAAGAGGCATAAGAAGCAGAGGATACAAAAACCTAACAAACTAGGGATTGGACGACTTGTGATCACAAAGATGGCACCTGGCAAGTTTGAGCCGTTAGAGCCGGAAGAACCTCGCAAGTGCTATGGGAACCAAGTAGGATGCATCCTACGGGAATGCGCGAGCATCAATGACGATGACTTAAGGAGTAAAGAACATTTGACGCAGTTGCTCCTAACGAAGTTGCACAAGAGATTCAAGTTCCCCGATCGGGATGATAACATAGAACAACCGTGGGATGATCCGAAGATGAAAAAGATTAACAATCACGCCATGGGCATGTTCAGCAATGATTTGGCCTCCTGGAAATCGAGGGTGAAACGAGCTATTGAGGCTGAGGAACCCCTGTCCAAGATTCTGGAGGAAAATCCGACACTTACGGAAGAGGAGTTCGAAAAGTTCAAGGACACTTGCGCTACCGAGGACGCCAAGGCTAAGGCTGCGAAATTCAAGAGCCTTCAGCAAAGGAACACGGGGAAGCATCACCTCGGAAGCCGTGGCTACCTCGGTAAAAGGCCCATATGGGATAAGGAGGACGCGGAACGTGAAGCCGCGGGTCTCCCAGACCCCTTCGCGAAGTTCACCAACCCCTTGGAGCATGACTTCATCAGGGCCCGCTACAAGTGGGACAAGGAGAAAAAGGTTTTTTACACGGACAAGATCACGAGGAAATTGATTAGACTACTGGAGAAGCAACACTAGCTTGCAGCCGAAAACCCTACTTCTCCGATGAGGCCCAAGTGGGACACCCCTCTCAACCGGGCCTTGAACGAACTTAAGGGACTCCCTTTGGGCCAGCGGCCGCAATATGGTCGTGTGCACGGCGCTGGAGATGGCGCCACGTGGAAGGTGTTTTACAACGAGGGCCCGGAGGCCAAGAAGCAGAAAAAGAAGTTTAGTCGGGCGGACATCGACACGAAGGTGAAGCTTGCGGTCGAGAAAAAAGCAGCTGAGGACGCGAAAAAAGCAGCCGAGGACAAATATGAGTTGTTACAGCAGGCAGTCAATGCAGCTGTAACTGCTTGCAGAAATGATTTCGCTACTAACTTGGTTCCAGTTATCATCAACTGGACGAAGGAAAATCCAGACAAGACGGTACATGATTTCCCGTTGCCCAGTTTCAACGGGAGCAACTCCATGAACAACAACATCATCGCACCATCACTTGCCCATGCAACCAGGCCTCCTCTCGCAGCCGCTCCCGCTCATAGCAGCCCGTCCTCAGTCTCTGGCGCGCTCGGTGGGCCTTCGTCTTTGGCTGAGCTCGATGCCATCACGGTAATTACATGTCGCACCACCATATATATATAATATTCCATTTTTGTTGCCTTTCGGATGTTTTACGCCACAGACATATGTGTTTGTAGGAGAAAGAAACCCCGTGCACCATACTCTACTTGATCAAAGGCCAGAAGGTGGACGTGGGAAAGGGGATGATAATGGACCCCTTGCAACCCACGTTCCACAACCAGCCGATCCCTGCTGGGCACTTCAGGGTTAGCTTATCCAATGTGAAATCGGGGCACGAGGATTTGCCTCCTCCAGTACAGCATGTGGGAGCGGACGATGAGACCCCGCCGCGGATTGGAAGCTGCAAGGGTTGGGTGCTGCTATGGCCGAAGAATCTTATTCGTCTGGAGCCGGCCGAGAGCACACCAATAACCACACATCAACAAGCATGTGCGGAGACCACCACCCCGCCTACGCAATTACCAGCTCCTGTAGTGCCGGGTGAGAGCGGCGGACGACATGATGAAGGGGGTGCAATAGTGCTGGCTGATGTAATTTGTCCTGTAGAACAGAGAATGGATGATGAGACGGAGGTCGACCCTATGAATTTCCTCAATACAAACGCGTATGACTGTGACATAGAATTGATGAGTCAACCATATGACGAATTGGGCTATCGGCTTGCTAATGAGGATATGGATGATATGCCCGAGCAGGAAGGTCGTAGTAGGGATTGCAAAAAGTCTCTCTTCATGAAATTCTCACAGGACACGCCTGAAGATGTCGCCTCAACACAGGCTCAACTATCCCAGCACGAGGGTCATACAGTACTTAGCCCGGGAACACTGGGGCAGGGGTTAAGGAAGGGTCTAGAAGGTGTGCCCAAGAAAAAGGAGAGAAAGAGATCGGGGAAGATAGCTGCCTCCAAACAAGCCAGAGCACATAGTAGCCAAACGATGCATTCTGAAGAGCGTGTACCCGTGAAAGGTGCGGCCATGTTCCATCTCACGGGCGAGCCGATGCTACCGCCGAAACCGCTGGAGGCACTATCAGGGGATCTCAGGAGACTGCACGACCATGTGCTGTCGACTGAGAAAAGCCTACTAGCCTCAAAAGATCCAGGATATCCGACATACACGGCTCGTGTGCATGAGGGGAAGTGCTACGTCGAGACACGGCCCGCAGAGGTGTTCTTCCTGCGGTTTAACCATATCTTTGAGATGTTTCTGACAAGGCGGCTCGATTTTACAATCGTCCACCTTTTTGTGCTACATGTGAGCTCTATCATGAACAGTGAAGAAGTCTCGCAAATCTGTGTGGCGGATCCGTACTACATGCACGAGTCTTTCTTGAGTCTCGGCGACTTTGAGCGTGAAACTGCTAGGGACTACCTCCAAAACTTCATGGTACAGAATAAGGACCGGGAAATTGTCCTCGTGCCTTATCATCCAAAGTAAGTCAGTTTCGAACAACCCTTCCATACATTTCAATCATTCCTTCTCTCTCTATGGGGAATAATTTGAGGTGTCTTCCCTGCAGCAACGGGCGCACCGTCCTTATCGTTCTTTATCCGCAAGTCTCCCACGCCGTGTATTTTGACCCTTCCAGAGACTACCAGAAAAAAGACTACACCCACATAATGAATATTCTAGATGATGCTCTCCAAGGCTTCAGCTTTAGAGGTGGCCACATGCAGATCAGGAAACAAAGGAACAAGAAGATGGGTTTCGCGCATAAAACTAACTTCTCCTGCATCCAAGTCCCAAAACCAAGCAAGAAGGATGTATTGTACATCCTCCATCTCATGATTCAGTTCAACACGGATCACCAAAAGCTTCGCATGAGAAGCAGAAATGATGATCATATCCACAAGTGGCTAGAATCTCATGGAGAAGCGGATTATAAACTTAGAGATGACTTCTTTCGCATCCAAAGCGACATTGCGACGATCATCATGAAAGAAGTCATCGATGAGAAGGGGATGTTCCACCACAGCCCTATATCGTGAGCTGACGTCCGAACTCGCATAGGCATGCAACGTCTAGACCTCACGCCGTTCAAGAAGCTAGGGTCCATCCTCGATGATATGGAAGGATGGAACTTCTAGTGATTTATGATGCCGATGATGATGATATGTGTCGGTTGAACTTGTATACTATTTGTAGCGATGCAACTTTGTGATGTCCACGATCCCTGCCGAACTTGCGTAACGCTACTTTGTTAGTTTGCGTACGATGACCTGCGTACCTCTAGTTAATTAATTTGTGTACTGTATGTTGCATCTAGTTGCTAACCCTTTCTTTTTCGGTGTTCTCTAGTATATTTTGTTGCATATATATGATTGTACATCCTCTTCATGAACATGCATCTCTAATAGGTACCTAGTTTCTTGATGGCGAGATGGAACTGCTATGTCGTGTACAAAGGGAAGGTTCCGGGGGTGTACAACGAGTGGCATGAGTGTCAGGTGCAAGTGAATGGATTCTCGGACGCCATCCATAAAGGCTTCAAAAGCAGACAAGAAGGAGAAGCTAGTTACTTGAGGTTCACGCTAGCGCGAGAGAGGACTCGTAACCGCCATCTCATGTACTGCATAGTTCCGCTCTGACTCATAGTGATAGCTCTTCTCGCGTATACCTTTGTTTAGATGGATGACGTTGTAGTTGCAAGTATTCGAGACTTGCATGTATCGCTATTTTCGAGATGATGACAAGATACCACTTTGTGTTGGATGATGATTATGACGAGACTATTTGTATGTATATGCTATGATTACATTTGTGGTCTCGCAGGCATTTGTATGTGTATCATGATGACATTTGTATGTGCTAAAAATTCTTCTATAAAGCCTGTTCAAATACAAAACAAATATTAGCAGCAGCGTGGTTGTAGCAGTAGCGCGCACAGGGGAAGCGCGCTATAGCTATTAGCAGCAGCGAGGTTCCTTTAAGCGCGCTGCTGCAACACTTGTGTAGCAGTAGCGCGGGTGAACCAGCGCTACTGCTATACGTTAGCTGTAGCGCCTTATTAGTAGCGCCGGCCCCCGCGCTACTAAAAGGCCGAAGACCCGCGCTACTGCTAGGCTTTTCCCTAGTAGTGAGAGGAGAGTAGGTGATATCTGGTGATCAAAGGGGGGGGGGCTTGCCTGGTTGCTCTGGCAAGAGAGAGGGGTCGTCCACACCGTAGTCGTACTGGGTAGCAGCGTGTCGGTCTCGGTGTCTAGCGAGAGAAGAGGGGGAAAAACAATAAATATAATGCAAACAAATGCATGACAATGTATGACATGACAAAGCGTGATGTTGGGCGTGCCCTAACGCGATATGAGGTGATACCGGTGAAGGAGGGAAACATCCGGAAAAATATCCCCGGTATTTCGTGTTTTCGGACAGATAAATTGGAGGGGAAAAGTTGCGTGTTCGCTATGCTAGGGATGCGTGGCGGACGAACGGGTTGCGTATCCGGGTTCGTCTCGCCGCTCTGAGCAACTTTCATGTACAAAGTATTTTCATCTAACTTACGAATTATTTTATATGATTTTTCAAAGTTTTAACCAATTTCTAAAATTTCTGATTTTTTGTAATTTGTTTTAAACTGAGTTGACCAAGTCAACTTTGACTAGTCAAAAGAGCAGGGTGTGGTCCACGTGTCATAGATTGTACCTAAACAAATAAATAAAACTAATCTAATTGAATGGGATCCACATGTCATCTACACATAGGCTAATCTAGCCACTAATTAATACTACTAGCTAAACCTAGTACTAATAAGGGCCGGCCACTACTGGGCAGAACCTAGCCGGCCACACGCACGGCACACACAGAACACACAACACAAATGCTAGAGGTTAAATCTGTTCTCTGTTTAACAGAAGATAGCAACTTATGATTTTCATAGGATTTAATACATGTATCAAGTGGATTTGGTCCAATGGGATAAAATGAAGTTTGTCAAGCATACTACCTATCCATATTTTTGTTGGACCTGTTAACAATTATTTAACGAAAATTTTAACGCCCACACGTGTGGGCGTTGACCATCTCGATCACACGCATCCATCACCGTCCAGTACTATATGCATGAATTTTGACACAATCTGGCTGATTTTCTGTGCCACGTAGGACAAGGCGTGTGTGTGGTGTGTGACATAGTTCGCCCACACATTCGTTTTACCACACGGAGGGGCTGGTGTGTGGGTGTTTAGCAATTCACCCACACACCAGTTTTCAGTCACGCACAAGGGCTGATGTGTGGGCATTTGCCATCTCGTCCACACGCCCGTCTCCTCTCCCACACGTAAGCTGCTAGTTGCCATGTGTTTTTGCAGCGCACATGGCAACTGCCTCTAGTGTGCTTTATAAGCAGGTGGCAACTCTCTTTTTTTACCCGAGTTGCCATGTGTTTTTGCAGGGTACACGGCAACTACCTAGTGTGCACGTAAGAAGATGGCAACTGTCTTTTACCGAGTTTCCATGTGTTTTTGCATGGTACATGGCAACTGCCCCAACGTGTACGTACATGGCAACTGCCCCAACGTGCACGTAAGCAGATGACAACTCTTCCTTTTTTACATGGCAACCGCCCTAGCATGCTTGTAAGCACATGGCAACTCTCTCAACTGCCTAGTGTTAGTATGTAGCAACTCCTAAAGTTATGAAATCATGGCAACTACATTAGATCAGACCATACATGGCAACTGCAGTTGAGCAACCCTGGCAACTGCAGTTGTCCGACATGGCAACCGTAGTTTAGCGACATGGCAACTGCAGATAAACGAACATGGACGAGGGTCTGAACCATGGCAACTGCGGGCGCGCGATGGGCGTCACGCGTCGCGTGCGGGACCAGAAGGGTACGAGGCCTGACATATGGGCGTGTAGGCGTTATCAACTTCGCCCACACGCACGTGTGTGAGAGGGTTCAGGAGGGAAAAAAAGATGTGTGTGGGCATTAGTTGTTTTGCCCACACGTAGGTGTGTGGGCTGGTTGCTGTCCATGCCACACGAGGCGTGTGGCACAACTAACCGATACACCACACGTGTGGCAGTTATCGGGACCCTTATTTAATCACTGTTTAGGGGCTGTACAAAGGACTAATGAGTGCAATATTCATAGCTAGCCATAGCTACAGCACTCATCAGTATTAGTACAAGCGGTAGCTATGGCGGAGCAAGCAGCAGCACTAAGTTCAGCAAAGTAGCAGCAGTCAGCGGCATGGCACGGACGCGGACGCGGCCAGGCAACACCGCACGGCCGGATCCGCCCCGGGACGTGTTGCCGGAGCTAGCGGCAGGCAGAGGTGATGGCAAGGCCGAGCGTGGGTGGGAGGCTAGGGAGGCGCGCGCGTCCGGTGGTCAGGAGCAAGCGGCCCCGCGGGGGAGGGCTGTCGCGGGCGCAATGCTGGAATGGCTCGGTCAGGCGAGGCGCAGGACGGCCGCAGCACGAGCAGTGGCACGTGGGTGAGCGCGGCCACGGCTCTGGCGGCTGCGACCCGGCATGACAGAGCACACGGCTGGGGTAAGCCGCGGCTGTAGCGGGGCAGCCAGGTTGGGCGCGGGCGTCGGGAAGTTGGTCGTGGGGCGAGCGGGCGGGGCCGGAGTGGGTTGTCGCCGGCGCGGGCGGGGGCGACAGGCGGGGCTGCGCGCGCGGACGGCTGGGGAGGGCGGCAGCGGACAGCGCGCCAAGCGCGCGGGCGGCTGCATGGCATCAGCAGCAGGCAGTAGCAACGCAGCGACAGTAGTAGCAATACATAGAGCAGCACAGCATCGGCGACGAGGCATCGGCACGGGGTTCAGACTTGAGGGACTCAAGGTCACGGCCTCGCGCACGACGAGCTGACGGGCTGGACAGATTCTATATGACACCACGAGCATGCTGACGTGCTCGGCTAAGCCCGAGGGAACCTAGAACAACGGCACGGAGCTCAGTAGCAACGACAGAGCTCCGGCAATGGTGACGGTAACCAGGGAACGAGAATGATGGCAGAAGCAGGGGGGAATGCGAAGTGCTCACATCGATGGCGGCGCGGGGAGGAAGAGAGGGAAGGACTAGGGTTCGCCTCGGGGTCGCGGGGTCGGTCTTATAGCCCAAGGGAGCCGGGGGATGGACGACACGGCGCCATCGTTGGCCATGGCGGCCTGGATGGCCGCCACGATCTCTTTCTCTGTAGCAAGGTAGGGGATGGCTGGTTGTGGGCTGGGCCTTGTACTGTAGGAGTAGGCCAAGTGCATAATAGCTCCTTAGGCCTTTTCTCCTTTCTCCTTTTCTGTCAAACATTTTAATCACTGTTTTGCATTTTATTTAAGTACCAAATGAATTTTGTTCATTAAGAAACTTTTCACATAAATTTTAGTCATCACATTGGAGAGGCCCACAAAGTTTCAAGGGGTTTGGAAATACATAAACATTTACTTGATTTGGGAAAGGCTATTTTGGTTTGTTATTGGACCACCTAATATTTCCTAGGAATTAATTGGTGAGTCAAATCATGTTGGTTTCAACATGAGAAATGACCAGAAGACTTTTTGGAATAATGAAAACATATTTGTTTTACTGCCCAAAGAAATAATTTATTCAACTTACTTTAATTTGAAAAAGGCTTTGATTTTTTTAACAAGTGGCAAGCTGCATAGTAATCACGATGACATGGCCACCATTAGGGGGAGATTACTGTAGCTTGATTATCCGGGCGTTACAACAGGCTCCCCGGCCCATCGACCGCCACAGCACCATTCCCCGAGCTCGTCTGTCTCACACGACACGCGAGATGTTCGTGCTCTGCCGCCGCACGACCATGGGAAGACGCGATTCTCTACGTCGCCGGACTGCGTGGTGGTCGATCCGACCACGCCGCGGGCGTCATCGACCTCAACATCACGCCGGGATACAGTGGCGCTGGCCATTGTGAAGACGACGCACGAAGGAAGCAGCCTCAGTCGTTCGCATCGGCTAACATGGTCGGTGCCCGCAAGTTGTTCGACGAAATGCCACCGCCGGCGCAGACGTCGACGGTCGACAACCCTTACTACGCCACGTTCATGCAGAACACCATCTTCGAGGGCTGTGGTGAGGCGTTCCACGTCGACGGCCAAGAGCAAGCTTTTGATGCCGACGCGACCCAGAGCCAGGACAACCGTGGCACCTATGATGACTCTCAGTTCGGCGGCCATGTTGTTGATGATGACGAGGACGACCATGGCAACTCATGGCATGAAGATGATGACTTGTATTGTGAAGATGAAGAAAAAGAGGTCGAAATTTCCGCGGAGCCATTGATGTTTATCGATGAGCTCACTCAAAAGGCCGAAGCACAAAAGAGGAGGAAAAGCATTCGCACGGGATCATATACCCAAGCTTAGGACACTTTAATTTGTGAGAGTTGGAAGGAAATTGGCCAAGATCCAATCAAAGGTGCCGAGCAATAAGGAGCCATCTTTTGGACAAGAGTTTGTTGGGGAACATAGTAATAATTCAAAATTTTCCTATGTGTCATCAAGATCAATCTAGGAGATGCTAGCAACAAGAGAGAGGGAGTGCATCTTCATATCGTTGAAGATCGCTAAGCGGAAGCGTTACAAGAACGCGGTTGATGGAGTCGTACTCGCGACGATTCAAATCACAAAAGATCCGATCCAAGCGCCGAACAAACGGCGCCTCCGCGTTCAACACACGTACAACCTGGGGACGTCTCCTCCTTCTTGGTCCAGCAAGGGGAGAGGAGAAGTTGAGGGAGAGCTCCGGTAGCACGACGGCGTGGTGGTGGTGGAGCTCGTGGTTCTCCGGCAGGGCTTCGCCAAGCACTACAGAGGAGGAAGAGGTGTTGGAGGGGGGACGGCTTCACCAGGGGAAGGGGTGCGGCTGCCCTCCCACCCCCACTATTTATAGGGGGAAGGGAAGAGGCCCCCCCTAGATGCATCTAGAGGGGGGGGGGGGGAAGCCAGGAGGGGGAAACTTGCCCCCCAAGCAGGTGGAAGGCGCCCCCTCCTCTTAGGGTTTCCAACCCTAGGCGCCTTGGGCCCTTAGGGGAGGGCGCACCAGCCCACCATGGGGCTGGTTCCCTCCCATATTCAGCCCATTAAGTCCTCCGGGGTAGGTGGCCCCACCCGGTGGACCCCCGGACACCTTTCGGTGGTCCCGGTACAATACCGATAACCCCTGAAACCATTCCAGCGACTGAAACTGGACTTCCCATATATAAATCTTCACCTCCGGACCATTCCAAAACTCCTCGTGACGTCCGGGATCTCATCCGGGACTCCGTACAACCTTCGGTAACCACATACAATTTCCCATAACAACTCTAGAGTCACCGAACCTTAAGTGTGTAGACCCTACGGGTTCGGGAACCATGCAGAGATGACCGAGATACCTCTCCGGCCAATAACCAATAGCGGGATCTGGATACCCATATTGGCTCCCACATGTTCCACGATGATCTCATTAGATGAACCACGATGTCGGGGATTCAATCAATCCCTCATACAATTCCCTTTGTCTATCGGTATGTTACTTCCCCGAGATTCGATCGTAGGTATCCCCATACCTCATTCAATCTCGTTACCGGCAAGTCTCTTATACTCGTTCAGTAACGCATGATCCTATGACTAACTCCTTAGTCACATTGAGCTCATTATGATGATGCATTACTGAGTGGGCCCAGAGATACCTCTCCGTCATACGAAGTGACAAATCCTAGTCTCGATTCGTGCCAACCCAACATACACTTTCAGAGATACCTGTAGTGCACCTTTATAGTCACCCAATTATGTTGTGACGTTTGATACACTCAAAGCATTCCTACGGTATCCGGGAGTTGCACAATCTCATGGTCTAAGGAAATGATACTTGACATTAGAAAAGCTCTAGCAAATGAACTATACGATCTTATGCTATGCTCAGGATTGGGTCTTGTCCATCACATCATTCTCCTAATGATGTGATCCCGTTATCAACGGCATCCAATGTCCATGGTCAGGAAACCGCAACCATCTATTGATCAACGAGCTAGTCAACTAGAGGCTCACTAGGGACATGTTGTGGTCTATGTATTCACACATGTACTACTGTTTCCGGTTAAGACAATTATAGCATGAATAGTAGACAGTTATAGTGAACAAGGAAATATAATAATAACTATTTTATTATTGCCTCTAGGGCATATTTCCAACAGTCTCCCACTTGCACTAGAGTTAACAATCTAGTTACATTGTGATGAATCGAACACCCATAGAGTTCTGGTGTTGATCATGTTTTGCTCATGGAAGAGGTTTAGTCAACGGATCTGCGACATTCAGATCCGTATGCACTTTACAAATATCTATGTTTTCATCTTGAATATATTCATGAATGGAGTTGAAGCGACGCTTGATGTGCCTGGTCTTCTTGTGAAACCTGGGCTCCTTGGCAAGGGCAATAGCTCCAGTGTTGTCACAGAAGAGAGTCATCGGGCCCGACGCATTGGGAATCACTCCTAGGTCGGTGATGAACTCCTTCATCCAGGCTGCTTCCTATGTTGCCTCTGAGGCAGCTATATACTCCGCTTCACATGTAGATTCCGCCACGACGCTTTGCTTGCAACTACACCAACTGACTGCCCCACCATTCAAAATGTACACGTATCCGGTTTTGGGAATTGGAGTCATCTAGATCTGTGTCGAAGCTAGCATCGACATAACCCTTTACGAAGAGCTCTTCGTTACCTCCATAAACAAGAAACATATCCTTAGCCCTTTTCAGGTACTTCAGGATATTCTTGACCACTGTCCAGTGTTCCATACCGGGATCACTTTGGTACCTCCCTACCAAACTTATGGCAAGGTTCACATCAGGTCCGGTACACAACATGGCATACAAAATAGAGTCTATGGCTGAGGCATAGGGAATGGCACTCATCTTTTCTCTATCTTCTGCCGAGGTCAGGCATTGAGCCGTGCTCAATCTCACACCTTGCAATACAGGCAAGAACCCCTTCTTGGACTGACTCATATTTAACTTCTTCAATATCTTGTCAAGGTATGTGCTTTATGAAATACCAATGAGGCGTCTCGATCTATCTCTGTAGATCTTGATGCCTAATATGTAAGCAGCTTCTCCAAGGTCCTTCATTGAAAAAGACTTATTCAAGTAGGCCTTTATGCTTTCCAAAAGTTCTATATCATTTCCCATCAATAGTATGTCATCCACATATAATATGAGAAATGCTACAGAGCTCCCACTCACTTTCTTGTAAGTACAGGCTTCTCCATAAGTCTGTATAAACCCAAACGCTTTGATCATTGCATCAAAGTGAATGTTCCAACTCCGAGATGCTTGCACCAGCCCATAGATGGAGCACTGGAGCTTGCATACCTTGTCAGCATTCTTACGATCGACAAAACCTTCCGGCTGCATCATATACAATTCTTCCTTAAGGAAACCTTTAAGGAATGCCGTTTTGACGTCCATTTGCCATATCTCATAATCATAAAATGCGGCAATTGCTTACATGATTCGGACGGACTTCAGCTTCACTATGGGTGAGAAGGTCTCATCGTAGTCAACCCCTTGAACTTCTCGATAACCCTTAGCGACAAGCTGAGCCTTATAGACGGTCACATTACCATCCATGTCAGTCTTCTTTTTAAAGATCCACTTATTCTCTATGGATTGCCGATCATCGGGCAAGTCTGTCAAAGTCCATAGTTTGTTTTCATACATGGATCCTATCTCGGATTTCATGGCTTCAAGCCATTTGTTGGAATATGGGCCCGCCATCGCTTCTTCATAGTTCGAAAGTTCACCATTGTCTAACAACATGATTTCCAGGACAGGGTTGTCGTACCACTCTGGCGCGGAACGTGTCCTTGTGGACTTATGAAGTTCAGTAGCAACTTGATCCGAAGTTTCATGATCATGATCATTAACTTCCTCTCTAGTCGGTGCAGGCACCACAGAAACATCTTCCTGAGCTGCACTACTCTCTGGTTCAAGAGGGAGTACCTCATTAAGTTCTACTTTCCTCCCAGTTACTTCTTTCGAGAGAAACTCTTTCTCCAGAAAGGATCCATTCTTGGCAACAAAGATCTTGCCTTCGGATATGAGGTAGAAGGTATACCCAATAGTTTCTTTAGGGTATCCTATGAAGACGCATTTTTCCGATTCGGGTTCGAGCTTTCCAGGTTGAAGTTTCTTGACATAAGCATCGCATCTGCAAACTTTTAGAAATGACAGCTTAGGTTTCTTCCCAAACCATGATTCATATGGTTTCATCTCAACGGATTTCTACGGAGCCCTATTTAAAGTGAATGCAGAAGTCTCTAAAGCATAACCCCAAAATGATAGTGGTAGATCCGTAAGAGACACCATAAATAGCACCATATCCAATAGAGTGCGATTACAATGTTCGGACACACCATTATGCTGAGGTGTTCTAGGCGGCATGAGTTGTTAAACAATTCCACATTCCTTAAGTGTGTGCCAAACTCGTGACTCAAGTATTCTCCTCCATGATCTAATCATAAGAACTTTATTTTCCTGTCACGTTGATTCTCTACCTCGCTCTGAAATTCCTTGAACTTTTCAAAGGTCTCAGACTTGTGTTTCATTAAGTAGACATACCCATATCTACTTAAGTCACCAGTGAGGGTGAGAACATAACGATAGCCACCGCGAGCCTCAACGCTCATTGGACCTCACACATCAGTATGTATGATTTCCAACAAGTTGGTTGCTCGCTCCATTGTTCCAGAGAATGGAGTCTTGGTCATTTTTCCCATGAGGCATGGTTCACACATGTCAAATGATTCATAATCAAGAGACTCCAAAAGTCCATCTGTATGGAGTTTCTTCTTGCGTTTGACACCAATGTGACCAAGGCGCAGTGCCACAAGTATGTGGGACTATCATTGTTACCCTTACATCTTTTGGCATTCGCACTATGAATATGTGTAACATCACGTTCGAGATTCAATAAAAATAAACCATTGACCAGTGGGGCATGACTATAAAACATATCTCATATAAATAGAACAACCATTATTCTCGGATTTAAATGAGTAGCCATCTTGCATTAAACGAGATCCAGATACAATGTTCATGCTCTAAGCTGGCACTAAATAACAATTATTGATGTTTAAAACTAATCCCGAAGGTAGATGTAGAGGTAGCGTGCCGACGGCGATCACATCGACCTTGGAAACATTCCCGACGTGCATCGTCACCTCGTCCTTCACCAGTCTCCGCTTATTCCACAACTCCTATTTTGAGTTACAAATATGAGCAACCGCACCGGTATCAAATACCCAGGAGCTACTACAAGCGCTGGTAAGGTACACATCAATAACATGTATATCACATATACCTTTGGCGCTTCCGGCCTTCTTATCCGCTAAGTAGTTGGGGCAGTTCCGTTTCCAGTGACCATTTCCCTTGCAGTAGAAGCATTGAGTCTCAGGCTTGGGTCCATTCTTTGGTTTCTTCCCGGCAACTGACTTACCGAGTGTGGCAACTCCCTTGATGTCCTTCTTGAAGTTCTTCTTACCCATGCCTTTCTTGAAACTAGTGGTCTTATTCACCATCAACACTTGATGTTCCTTTTTTATCTCCACCTCCGCTGATTTCAGCATTGAATATAACTCAGGAATGGACTTCTTCATCCCTTGCATATTGTAGTTCATCAAAAAGCTCTTGTAGCTAGATGGAAGCGACTGGAGGATCCTGTCAATGACCGGAAGATTAACTCCTAGCTGAGACAAGCGGTTGTGCAACCCCGACATTTTGAGTATATGCTCACTGATAGAACTGTTTTCCTCCATCTTACAACTGTATAACTTGTCGGAGACTTCATATCTCTCGACCTGGGCATGAGCTTGGAAAACCATTTTCAGCTCTTGGAACATCTAATATGCTTTGTGTTGCTCAAAACACTTTTGGAGCCCCATTTCTAAGCTATAAAGCATGCCACACTAAACCAGCGAGTAATCATCACTACACGACTGCCCTGCATTCATAACATCTTGAGTTACTGGGAAAATGGGTGCGTCACCTAGCGGTGCTTCAAGGACATATGCTTTCTTGGTAGCTATGAGGATGATCCTCAAGTCACGGACCCAGTCCGTATAGTTGCTACCATCGTCTTTCAACTTGGTTTTCTCTAGGAACGCATTGAAGTTGAGGGCAACATTCGCGTGGGCCATTTGATCTACAAGACATATTGTGAAGATATTTTTTAGACTAAGTTCGTGATAATTAAGTTCATCTAATAAAATTATTTAATAAACTCCCACTCAGATAGACATCCCTCTAGTCATCTAAGTGATACATGATCCGAATCGACTAGGCCATGTCCGATCATCACGTGTGACGGACTAGTCATCAACGGTGAACATCTCCATGTTGATCGCATCTACTATATGACTCATGTTCGACCTTTCGGTCTCTCGTGTTCCGAGGCCATGTCTGTACATGCTAGGCTCGTCAAGTCAACCTAAGTGTTTCACATGTGTTAATCTGGCTTACACCCGTTGTATGCGAACGTTAGAATCTATCACACCCGATCATCATGTGGTGCTTTGAATCAACGAACCTTCGCAACGGTGCACAGTTAGGGGGAACACATATCTTGAAATTTTAGTGAGGGATCATCTTATTTATGCTACCGCCGATCTAAGCAAATAAGATGTAAACATGAAAAGCATCACATGCAAATCATAAAGTGACATGATATGGCCAATATCATCTTGCGCCTTTGATCTCCATCTTCGAGGCGCGGCATGATCACCTTCGTCACCGGCATGACACTATGATCTCCATCATCGTGTCTTCATGAAGTTGTCTCACCAACTATTACTTCTACTACTATGGCTATCAGTTAGCAATAAAGTAAAGTAATTACATGGCATTTACATTGACTCGCAGGTCATATAATAAATTAAGACAACTGCTATGGCTCTTGCCGATTGTCATACTCATCGACATGCAAGTCATGATTCCTATTACAAGAACATGATCAATCTCATACATCACATATATCATTCATCACATCCTTTTGGCCATATCACATCACATAGCATACCCTACAAAAACAAGTTAGACGTCCTCTAATTGTTGTTGCATGTTTTACGTGGCTGCTATGGGTTTCCAGCAAGAACTTTTCTTACCTATGCAAAAGCCACAACGGTGATATGCGAATTTCTATTTACCCTTCATAAGGACCCTCTTCATCGAATCCGATCCGAGTAAAGTGGGAGAGACATACACCCGCTAGCCACCTTATGCATCAAGTGCATGTCAGTCGGTGGAACCTGTTTCACGTAAGCGTATGTGTAACGTCGGTCTGGGCCGCTTCATCCCACAATGCCGCTGAATCAAGATAAGACTAGTAACGGTAAGAAAATTGACCAAATCATCGCCCACAACTACTTTGTGTTCTAATCATGCATAGAATCTACGCATAGACCTAGCTCATGATGCCACTATTGGGGAACGTAGTAATAATTCAAAATTTTCCTATGTGTCACCAAGATCAATCTAGGAGATGCTAGCAACGAGAGAGAGAGAGAGAGAGAGAGAGAGAGAGAGAGAGAGCATCTTCATACCCTTGAAGATCGCTAAGTGGAAGCATTGCAAGAACGCGGTTGATGGATTCGTACTCGCGGCGATTCAAATCGCGGAAGATCCGATCCAAGCGTGGAACGGACGGCGTCTCCGCGTTCAACACACATATAGCCCAGTGCTACCTCTTGAGCACCACGTTGGTTTTCCCTCGAAGAGGAAAGGGTGATGCAGCAAAGTAGCGTAAGTATTTCCCTCAGTTTTTGAGAACCAAGGTATCAATCTAGTAGGAGGCCACACGCAAGTCGCTCGTACCTACACAAACAAATAAGAACCTCGCAACCAACACGATAAAGGGGTTGTCAACCCGTTGAAGGTCACTTACGAGAGTGAGATCTGATAGATATGATAAGATAATATTTTTGGTATTTTTATAATAAAGATAAAAAGTAAAGATTGCAAAATAAACGGTGCAAGGAATAACTTGATAACGGGAGATTAATATGATGGAGAATAGACCCGGGGTCCATAGTTTTCACTAGTGGCTTCTCTCGAGATAGCATAAGTATTACGGTGGGTGAACAAATTACTGTCGAGCAATTGATAGAAGAGCAAATAATTATGAGAATATCTAGGCATGATCATGTATATAGGCATCACGTCCGTGACAAGTAGACCGACTCCTGCCTGCATCTACTACTATTACTCCACACATCGACTGCTATCCACCATGCATCTAGAGTATTAAGTTCATAAGAACAGAGTAACACATTAGGTGAGATGACATGATCTAGAGGGATAAACTCAAAAACCCATCTTTTTATCCTCGATGGCAACAATATAATATGCGTCGTTTCCCTTTCTGTCACTGGGATCGAACACCGCAAGATTAAACCCAAAGCTAAGCACTTCTCCCATTGCAAGAAAGACCAATCTACTGGGCCAAACCAAACTGATAATTCGAAGAGACTTGCAAATATATCCAATCATGCATAAAAGAATTCAGAGAAGATTCAAATATTATTCATAGATAGACTTGATCACAAACCCACAATTCATCGGATCTCGACAAACACACCACAAAAAGAGTTACATCAAATAGATCTCCAAGAAGATCGAGGAGAACATTGTATTGAGATCCAAAGAGAGAGAAGAAGCAATCTAGCTACTAGTTATGGACCCGAAGGTCTGAAGTAAACTACTCACACATCATCGGAGAGGCCATGGAGTTGATGTAGAGGCCCTCCGTGATCAATGCCCCCTCCAGCGGAGCTCCGGAAAAGGCCCCAAGATGGGATCTCTTGGGTACAGAAGGTTGCGGCGGTGGAAATAGGGTTTTGTGGTGCTCCTGGATGTTTTCGGGGTATATGAATATATATAGGAGGAAGAAGTAGGTCGGTTGAGCCACGAGGGGCCCACGAGGGGGAGTGCGCGCCCAGGGGGGTAGGCGCGCCCCCTGCCTCGTGGCCGCCTCGTTGGTTGCTTGACGTCCACTCCAAGTCCTCTGGATCACGTTTGTTCCAAAAATAACTCTCCCGAAGGTTTCATTCCGTTTGGATTCTCTTTGATATTCCTTTTCCACGAAACACTGAAATTGGCAATAAACAACAATTTGCACTGGGCCTTGGGTTAATAGGTTAGTCCCAAAAATAATATAAAAGTGTAAATAATGCCCATTAACATCCAAAACAGATAATATAATAGCATGGAACAATAAAAAATTATAGATATGTTGGAGACATATCAACATCCCCAAGCTTAATTCCTACTCGTCCTCGAGTAGGTAAATGATAAAAACAGAATTTTTGATGTGGAATGCTACCTAGCATATTTCTCAATGTATTTTTCTTTATTGTGGCATGAATGTTCAGATCCGAAAGATTCAAGATAAAAGTTTAATATTGACATAAAAATAATAATACTTCAAGAATACTAACAAAGCAAATCATGTCTTCTCAAAATAACATGGCCAAAGAAAGTTATCCCTACAAAATCATATAGTCTGGCTATGCTCTATCTTCACCACACAAAATATTTAAATCATGCACAACCCCGATGACAAGCCAAGCAATTGTTTCATACTTTTGATGTTCTCAAACTTTTTTAATCTTCACGCAATACAGGAGCGTGAGCCATGGACATAACACTATATGTGGAATAGAATGGTGGTTGTGGAGAAGACAAAAATGAGAAGATAGTCTCACATCAACTAGGCATATCAACGGGCTATGGAGATGCCCATCAATAGATATCAATGTGAGTGAGTAGGGATTGCCATGCAACAGATGCACTAGAGCTATAAGTGTATGGAAGCTCAACAAAAGAAACTAAGTGGGTCTGCATCCAACTTGCTTGCTCACGAATACCTAGGGCATTTTGAGGAAGCCCATCATTGGAATATACAAGCCAAGTTCTATAATGTAAAATTCCCACGAGTATATGAAAGTGACAACATAGGAGACTCTCTATCATGGAGATCATGGTGCTACTTTGAAGCACAAGTGTGGCAAAAGGATAGTAACATTGTCCCTTCTCTCTTTTTCTCTCATTTTTTATGTTTTTTTATTTGGGCCTTTTCTCTTTTTTTGGCCTCTTTTCTCTTTTTTTTTTCTTTTTCGTCCGGAGTCTCATCCCAACTTGTGGGGGAATCATAGTCTACATCATCCTTTCCTCACTTGGGACAATGCTCTAATAATTATGATCATCACACTTTATTTACTTACAACTCAATACTTAGAACAAAATATGACTCTATGTGAATGCCTCCGGCGGTGTACCGGGATAATGACTCATGAGTGACATGTATGAAATAATTATGAATGGTGGCTTTGCCACAAATACGATGTCAACTACATGATCATGCGAAGCTATATGACAATGATGAAGCGTGTCATAATAACGGAACGGTGGAAAGTTGCATGACAATATATCTCGGAATGGCTATGAAAATGCCATAATAGGTAGGTATGGTGGCTGTTTTGAGGAAGATATATGGTGGGTTTAAGGTACCGGTGAAAGTTGCGCGGTAATGGAGAGGCTAGCAATGGTGGAAAGGTGAAAGTGCGTATAATCCATGGACTCAACATTAGTCATAAAGAACTCACATACTTATTGCAAAAATTTATTAGTTATCGAAACAAAGTACTACGCGCATGCTCCTAGGGGGATAGATTGGTAGGAAAATACCATCGCTCGTCCCCAACCGCCACTCATAAGGAAGACAATCAACAAATAAATTATGCTCCGACTTCATCACATAACGGTTCACCATACGTGCATGCTACGGGAATCACAAACTTAAGAACAAGTATTTCTCAAATTCACAATTACTCAACTAGCATGACTCTAATATCACCATCTTCATGTCTCAAAACAATCATCAAGTATCAAACTTCTCATAGTATTCAATGCACCTTTTTATGATAGTTTTTATTATACCCATCTTGGATGCCTATCATATTAGGACTAATTTTATAACCAAAGAAAATTATGCTGTTTTAAAGGACTCTCAAAATAATATAAGTGAAGCATGAGAGATCAGTTATTTCTATAAAATAAAACCACCACCGTACTCTAAAAGATATAAGTGAAGCACTAGAGCAAAATTATCTAGCTCAAAAGATATAAGTGAAGCACATAGAGTATTCTAATAAATTCCAATTCATGTGTGTCTCTCCCAAAAGGTGTGTACAGCAAGGATGATTGTGGTAAAATTAAAAGCAAAGACTCAAATCATACAAGACGCTCCAAGCAAAACACATATCATGTGGTCAATAAAAATATAGCTCCAAGTAAAGTTACCGATAGACGAAGACGAAAGAGGGGATGCCTTCCGGGGCATCCCCAAGCTTAGGCTTTTGGTTATCCTTGGATTTTACCTTGGGGTGCCTTTGGCATCCCCAAGCTTAGGCTCTTGTCACTCCTTGTTCCATAATCCATCAAATCTTTACCCAAAACTTGAAAACTTCACAACACAAAACTTAAACAGAAAATCTCGTGAGCTCCGTTAGCGAAAGAAAACAGAAAATCACTTCAAGGTACTGTAATGAACTCATTATTTATTTATATTGGTGTTAAAACTACTGTATTCCAACTTTTCTATGTTTCATACCCTCCGATACTACTCATAGATTCATCAAAATAAGCAAACAACACGCGAAAAATAGAATCTGTCAAAAACAGAACAGTCTGTAGTAATCTGTAGGTTTCGACTACTTATGGAACCCCAAAAATTCTAATATAAATTGCTGGACGTGAGGAATTTATCTATTAATCATATTCAAAAAGAATTAACTAAATAGCACTCTCCAGTAAAAAAATGGCAGCTAATCTCGTGAGCGCTAAAGTTTCTGTTTTTTACAGCAAGATCGCAAAGACTTTCCCCAAGTCTTCCCAAAGGTTCTACTTGGCACAAACACTAATTAAAAGCATAAAACCACATCTAAACAGAGGCTAGATGAATTATTTATTACTAAACAGAATCAAAAAGCAAGGAACAAAAATAAAATTGGGTTGCCTCCCAACAAGCGCTATCGTTTAACGCCCCTAGCTAGGCATAAAAACAAGGATAGATCTAGGTATTGCCATCTTTGGCATGCAATCCATAAGTGGCTCTTATAATAGATTCATAAGGTAATTTAATTTTCTTTCTAGGAAAGTGTTCCATGCCTTTCCTTAACGTAAATTGGAATCTAATATTCCCTTCATTCATATCAATAATTGCACCAATCATTCTAAGGAAAGGTCTACCAAGAATAATAGGACATGGAGGATTGCAATCTATATCAAGGACGATGAAATCTACGGGCACATAATTCCTATTTGCAACAATAAGAACATCATTAATTCTTCCCATAGGTTTCTTAATGGTGAAATCTGCAAGATGCAAGTTTAAAGAACAATCATAAAATTCACGGAAACCTAGCAAATCACACAAGGTTTTAGGAATCGTGGAAACACTAGCACCCAAATCACACAAAGCAAAGCATTCATGATCTTTAATTTTAATTTTAATAGTAGGTTCCCACTCATCATAAAGTTTTCTAGGGATAGAGACTTCTAATTCAAGTTTTTCTTCATAAGATTGCATTAAAGCATCAACGATATGTTTAGTAAAAGCCTTATTTTGACTATAAGCATGCGGAGAATTTAGCACGGATTGCAACAAGGAAATACAATCTATTAAAGAGCAATTATCATAATTAAATTCCTTGAAATCCAAGATAGTGGGTTCATTGCTACCTAAAGTTTTGACCTCTCCAATCCCACTTTTATTAATTTTTGCATCAAGATCTAAAAATTCTGAATCATTGGGACGCCTTCTAACTAAAGTTGACTCATCTCCAGTCCCATCATTATCAAGATTCACTATTGCATGCACCTTTTTACTAGTAGATCTCTCAGTGTGCCATTGAGAATAATTAACCATAATATTATCTAGGAGTTTAGTAGCTTCTTCTAAAGTGATTCCCATAAAAGTGCCTCCCGCGGCCGAGTCTAAAAGATTTCTAGAAGCAAAATTCAATCCGGCATAATTTTTTTGTATAATCATCCAAAGATTCAAACCATGTGTAGGGCAATTACGTATCATTAATTTCATCCTTTCCCAAGATTGTGTAACATGCTCATGGTCTAGTTGTTTAAAGTTCATAATATAGTTCCTAAGAGAGATGATCTTAGCGGGAGGAAAATACTTAGAGATAAAAGCATCTTTGCACTTATTCCATGAATCAATACTATCTTTAGGAAAAGACGAAAACCAAGATTTAGCACGATCTCTAAGCGAAAATGGAAATAGCTTCAATTTAACAATATTATTGTCCACATATTTCTTCTTTTGCATATCACATAAATCAACAAAGTTAGTTAGATGAGTAGCGGCATCTTCACTAGGAAGGCTGGCTAATTGATCTTTCATGACAAGATTCAGCAAAGCAACATTAATTTCACAAGATTCAACATCGGTAAGAGGAGCAATCGGAGTGCTAAGAAAATCATTGTTCTTGGTATTGGCAAAGTCACACAATTTATTATTATCTTGAGCCATCGTGACAAACAAGCAATCCAACACACAAGCAAACAAGAAGCAAGCGAAAAAAGACGAACTAGAAAAAAGAAGGGGAACAGAAAAGGAGGGCGAATAAAATGGCAAGGGTGAAGTGGGGGAGAGGAAAACGAGAGGCAAATGGCAAATAATGTAATGCGATGGATAAGAGTTTGTGATGGGCACTTGGTATGTCTTGACTTGTGCGTAGACTCCCTGGAAATGGCGCCAGAAATGGCTAGTTGTCGGGAGATCAAATCTTGACTTGACTTGGTGTAAGCTTCCCCGGCAATAGCACCAGAAATCCTTCTTGCTACCTCTTGAGCACTGCGTTGGTTTCCCTTGAAGAGGAAAGGGTGATGCAGCAAAGTAGCGTAAGTATTTCCCTCAATTTTTGAGAACCAAGGTATCAATCCAGTAGGAGGCCACACACAAGTCCCTCGTACCTACACAACCAAATAAGAACCTCGCAACCAACGCAATAAAGGGGTTGTCAATCCCTTCACGGTCACTTACGAGAGTGAGATCTGACAGATATGATAAGATAATATTTTTGGTATTTTTATAATAAAGATAAAAAGTAAATATTGCAAAATAAATGGTGCAAGGAATAACTTGATAACAGGAGATTAATATCATGGAGAATAGACCCGGGGGCATAGGTTTCAGTAGTGGCTTCTTTCAAGATAGCATAAGTATAAAGGTGGGTGAACAAATTACTGTCGAGCAATTGATAGAAGAGAGAATAATTATGAGAATATATAGGCATGATCATGTATATAGGCATCACGTCCATGACAAGTAGACCGACTCCTGCCTGCATCTACTACTATTACTCCACACATCGGCCGCTATCCAGCATGCATCTAGAGTATTAAGTTCATAAGAACAGAGTAACACATTAGGTGAGATGACATGATGTAGAGGGATAAACTCAAGCAATATGATATAAACCCCATCTTTTTATCCTCAATGGAAACAATACAATACGTGTCGTTTCCCTTTCTGTCACTGGGATCGAGCACCGCAAGATTGAACCCAAAGCTAAGCACTTCTCCCATTGCAAGAAATACCAATCTAGTGGGCCAAACCAAACTGATAATTCGAAGAGACTTGCAAAGATAACCAATCATGCATAAAAGAATTTAGAGAAGATTCAAATATTGTTCATAGATAGACTTGATCATAAACCCACAATTCATCGGATCTCGACAAACACACCGCAAAAAGAGTTACATCGAATAGATCTCTAAGAAGATCGAGGAGAACATTGTATTGAGATCCAAAGAGAGAGAAGAAGCCATCTAGCTACTAGCTATGGACTCGAAGGTCTAAAGTAAACTACTCACACATCATCAGAGAGGCCATGGAGTTGATGTAGAGGCCCTTCGTGATCAATGCCCCCTCCGGCGGAGCTCCGGAAAAGGCCCCAAGATGGGATCTCTTGGGTACAGAAGGTTGTGGTGATGGAAATAGGGTTTCGTGGTGCTCATGGATGTTTTTGGGATATATGAATATATATATAGGAGGAAGAAGTAGGTCGGTTGAGCCACGAGGGGGGAGGGCACGCCCAGGGGGGTAGGCGCGCCCCCTGCCTCGTGGCTGCCTCGTTGGTTGCTTGACGTCCACTCCAAGTCCTATGGATCACATTTGTTCCAAAAATAACTCTCCCAAAGGTTTCATTCCGTTTGTATTCCGTTTGATATTCCTTTTCTGCGAAACACTGAAATAGGCAAAAAACAACAATTTGCACTGGGCCTTGGGTTAATAGGTTAGTCACAAAAATAATATAAAAGTGTAAAATAAAGCCCATTAACATCCAAAACAGATAATATAATAGCATGGAATAATCAAAAATTGTAGATACGTTGGAGACGTATCACCCAGGGATATCTCCTCCTTCTTGATCCAGCAAGGGGAGAGGAGAAGTTGAGGTAGAGCTCCAGTAGCACGACGGCGTGGTGGCGGTGGAGCTCGTGGTTCTCCGGTAGGGCTTCACCAAGCACTACGGAGGATGAAGAGGTGTTGGAGGGGGAGGGCTGCACCAGGGGAAGGGGTGCGGCTGCCCTCCCACCCCCACTATTTATAGGGGGAAGGGAAGAGGGGGCCGCCCCCCTAGATGCATCTAGAGGGGGGGTGATACATCTCCAGCATATCTATAATTTATGAAGTATTCATGCCAATATATTATCATTCCTGGATGTTTTACAATCATTTTATAGCAACTTTATATCATTTTTTGGGACTAACCTATTGAGCTAGTGCCCAGTGCCAGTTGTTTTTTTTTTTTGCTTTTTTTACATCATAGAAAATCAATATTAAACGGAGTCCAAACACCGCGAAACTTTTTGTGGATTTTTTATGGACCAGAAGACTCCCGATAGGCCAGAGCAGCACCTTCTTTGCACTATAAATTCCCAAATACCCCGAAAGCCCTCGGGGTTAACCTAGATCAGAAGTTCCACCGCCGCAAGGCTCCGTAGCCACTGAAAACCAATCTAGACCCGTTCCGGCACCCTGCCGGAGGGGGGAATCATCTCCAGTGGCCATCTTCATCATCCCGGCGGCCACCACGATGAGGATGGAGTAGTCCACCCTCGGGGATGAGGGTTTGTACTAGTAGCTATGTGTTTAATCTCTCTCTCTCTCTCTCATGATCTATATCATGGGATTTGTTAATATAGTCGGATCATATGATGTTTCTCCCCTCTATAACCTTGTTGTGATGAATTGAATCTTTACCCTTTGAAGTTTTGTCTTGTCGGATTGACTATTGAGATATGAGAACACATGATGTATGTCTTGCAGTATGAATACTTGAGGTGACAATGGGGTATAATATTGATTCACTTGATATGTGTTTTGGCATTCAACCCATGGATTCCCGCGGTGACATTGGGGTAATCTATGCATAGGGGTTGATGCACGTTTTTGTTATCTTTTCTCCAATAGAAACTTTGGGGTTTCCTTGCAGTTCTTTGTGTTGGATTGAGTATAATGAATATGAATTTGCTTTGGTGTTATTTTAGTACGAACTCTAGGATAGATCGAATGGAAAGAATAGCTTTGTGTTATTTTAGTACGAACTCTTGAATAGATCGAACAAAAAGAATAGCTTTGAGGTGGTTTCGTACCCTACAAACAATTTTTATCTTTTGTTCTCCGCTAATAGGAACTCGGGAGTGATTCTTTATCGCACTTTGAGGGATAATCATATGATCCAACTATGTTAGCACTGTTGAGAGATTGCACTAGTGAAAGTACGGACCCTAGGCCTTGTTTTTAAGCATTGCAATACCCTTTTGTGCCCGTTTACTATTTGCTACCTTGCTGTTTTTATTTATTGAGATTATGAAAATATATTTCTACCATCAATATTACACTTTTATGACCATCTCTTTGATGAACTAGTGCACCTATACAATTTGCCATTGTATTGGGTGTGTTGAGGACACAAGAGATTTCTTGTAATTTGTTGCAGGGTCGTTTGAGAGAGACCATATTCATCCTACACCTCTCGCGGGTTGATAAACCTTAGGTCATCCACTTGAGGGAAAATTGCTACTGTCCTACAAAACTCTGCGCTTGGAGGCCCAACACGTGTCTACAAGAATAAAATTGCGTATTAGACATCAGGCGGCGGCCAGGAGGGGGAAACTTGCCCCCCAAGCAGGTGGGAGGCGCCCCTCCCCCTAGGGTTTCCAACCCTAGGCGCCTTGTGTTGGGGAACACAGTAATTTCGAAGAACATTCCTACGCACACGCAAGATCTATCATGGTGATGCATAGCAACGAGAGGGGAGAGTGTAGTCCATGTACCCTCGTAGACGGTAAGCGGAAGCGTTATGATAGCGCGGTTGATGTAGTCGTATGTCTTCACGATTCGACCGATCCTAGTATCAAAAGTACGGCACCTCCGCGATCTGCACATGTTCGGCTCGGTGACATCCCAGAAACTCTTGATCCAGCTGAGTGTCGAGGGAGAGCTTCGTCAGCACGATGGCGTGATGACAGTGATGATGAAGTTACCGGCGCAGGTGACCGAGGTGGATTATGGTGGAGGGGGGAACCGCACACGGCTAAGACAGTTGTCTATTGTGTATTCTAGGGTGCCCCTGCCACCGTATATAAAGGAGCAAGGGGGAGGCCGGCCGGCCCTAGGGCGCGCCAAGGAGGGGAGGAATCCTCCTCCTAGTAGGAGTAGGATTCCTCCTTTCCTAGTTCTACTAAGAGGGGGAAGGAAGGAGTGGGAGAGAGGAAGGAAAGGGGGGGGGGCGCCACCCCCCTCCTAGTCCAATTCGGACTCAAGGGGGAGGGGGCGCGCGGCCCGCTTTGGCAGCCCCTCTCTCTCTCCACTAAGGCCCATCTAGGCCCACTAGTTCCCTAGAGGGGGGTTCCGGTAACCCTCCGGCACTCCGGTTTTCTCCGAAATCACCCGGAACACTTCCGGTGTCCGAATATAGACGTCCAATATATCAATCTTTATGTCTTGACCATTTTGAGACTCCTCCTCATGTCCGTGATCATATCCAGGACTCCGAACAACCTTCGGTACATCAAAACACATAAACTCATAATACCGATCGTCACCGAACTTTAAGCGTGCGGACCCTACGAGTTCAAGAACTATGTAGACATGACCGAGACATGTCTCCGGTCAATAACCAGTAGCAGAACCTAGATGCTCATATTGGTTCCTACATATTTTACGAAGATCTTTATCGGTCAAACCGCATAACAACATACGTTGTTCCCTTTGTCATCAGTATGTTACTTGCCCGAGATTCGATCGTCGGTATCTCAATACCTAGTTCAATCTCTTTACCAGCAAGTCTCTTTACTCGTTACGTAATGCTACATCCCATAAATAACTCATTAGTTACATTGCTTGCAAGGCTTTTAGTGATGTGCATTACCGAGAGGGCCTAGAGATACCTCTCCGATACACGGAGTGACAAATCCTAATCTTGATCTATGCCAACTCAACAAACACCATCGGAGATACCTGTAGAGCATCTTTATAGTCACCCAGTTACGTTGTGACGTTTGATAGCACACTAAGTGTTCCTCTGGTATTCGGGAGTTGCATAATCTCATAGTCATAGGAACATGTATAAGTTATGGAGAAAGCAATAGCAGTAAACTAAACGATCATCGTTCTAAGCTAACGGATGGGTCAAGTCAATCACATCATTCTCCAATGATGTGATCCCGTTTATCAAATGACAACTCTTTGTCCATGGCTAGGAAACTTAACCATCTTTGATCAATGAGCTAGTCAAGTAGAGGCATACTAGTGACACTCTGTTTGTCTATGTATTCACGCATGTACTAAGTTTCCGGTTAATACAATTCTAGCATGAATAATAAACATTTATCATGATATGAGGAAATATAAATAACAACTTTATTATTGCCTCTAGGGCATATTTCCTTCAGTCTCCCACTTGCACTAGAGTCAATAATCTAGATTACATTGTAATGATTCTAACACCCATGGCGTCTTGGTGCTGATCATGTTTTGCTCGTGAGAGAGGCTTAGTCAACGGGTCTGCAACATTCAAATTCGTATGTATCTTGAAAATCTCTATGTCTCCCTCCTTGACTTGATCGCGGATGGAATTTAAGCGTCTCTTGATGTGCTTAGTTCTCTTGTGAAATCTGGATTCCTTTGCCAAGGCAATTGCACCAGTATTGTCACAAAAGATTTTCATTGGACCTGATGCACTAGGTATGACACCTACATCGGATATGAAGTCCTTCATCCAGACTCCTTCATTTGCTGCTTCCGAAGCAGCTATGTACTCCGCTTCACATGTAGATCCCGCCATGACACTCTGCTTGGAACTTCACCAATTGACAGTTCCACCATTCAATAAAAATACGTATCCGGTTTTGGACTTAGAGTCATCCGGATCAGTGTCAAAGCTTTCATCGACGTAACCATTTACGAAGAGCTCTTTGTCACCTCCATAAACGTGAAACATATCCTTAGTCCTTTTCGGGTATTTCAGGATGTTCTTGACCGCTGTCGAGTGATCCATTCTGGGATTACTTTGGTACCTCCCTGCTAGACTTATAGCAAGGCACACATCAGGTCTGGTACACAGCATTACATACATGATAGAGCCTTTGGCTGAAGCATAGGGATTGACTTCCATTTTCTCTCTATCTTCTGCAGTGGTCGGGCATTGAGTTTGACTCAATTTCACACCTTGTAATACATGCAAGAAACCTTTATTTGCTTGATCCATTTTCAACTTCTTCAAAACTTTATCAAGGTATGTACTTTGTGAAAGTCCAATTAAGCGTCTTGATCTATCTCTATAGATCTTGATGCCCAATATATAAGCAGCTTCACCGAGGTATTTCATTGAAAAATTCTTATTCAAGCATCCTTTTATGCTATTCGGAAATTCAGTATCATTTCCGATCAGCAATATGTCATCCACATATAATATCAGAAATGCTACAGAGCTCCCACTCACTTTCTTGTAAATACAGGCTTCTCCAAAAGTTTGTATAAAACCATATGCTTTGATCACACTATCAAAGCGTATTTTCCAACTCTAAGAGGCTTGCACTAGTCCATAAATGGATCGATGGAGCTTGCATACTTTGTTAGCACCTTTTGGATCGACAAAACCTTCTGGTTGCATCATATACAACTCTTCTTTAAGATATCCATTAAGGAATATAGTTTTGACATCCATTTGCCAAATTTCATAATCACAAAATGCGGCAATTGCTAACATGATTCGGACGGACTTAAGCATCTCTACGGGTGAGAAGGTCTCATCGTAGTCAACTCCTTGAACTTGTCGAAAACCTTTCGCAACAATTCAAGCTTTGTAGATAGTAACATTACCGTCAGTGTCAGTCTTCTTCTTGAAGATCCATTTATTCTCTATTGCTTGCCGATCAATGGGCAAGTCAACCAAAGTTCACACTTTGTTCTCATACATGGATCCCATCTCAGATTTCATGGCCTCAAGCCATTTTGCGGAATCCAGGATCATCATCGCTTCCTCGTAATTTGTAGGTTCGTCAAGGTCAAGTAACATGACCTCCAGAATAGGATTACCGTACCACTCTGGTGCGGATCTTACTCTGGTTGACCTACAAGGTTCGGTAGTAACTTGATCAGAAGTTTCATGATCATCATCATTAGGTTCCTCACTTACTGGTGTAGGAATCACTGGAACTGATTTCTGTGATGAACTACTTTCCAATAAGGGAGAAGGTACAATTACCTCATCAAGTTCTACTTTCCTCCCACTCACTTCTTTCGAGAGAAACTCCTTCTCTAGAAAGGGTCCATTCTTAGCAACGAATATCTTGCCTTCGGATCTGTGATAGAAGGTGTACCCAACAATTTTCTTTGGGTATCCTATGAAGACACATTTCTTCGATTTGGGTTCGAGGTTATCAGGGTGAAGTTTTTTCACATAAGCATAGCAGCCCCAAACTTTAAGAAACGACAACTTGGGTTTCTTGCCAAACCACATTTCATATGGTGTCGTCTCAACGGATTTAGATGGTGCCCTATTTAAAGTGAATGCAACTGTCTCTAAACCATAACCCCAAAATGATAGCGGTAAATCAGTGAGAGACATCATAGATCACACCATATCTAATAAAGTACTATTACGACGTTCGGACACACCATTACTGTAATGCCCTCGATGCGGCTATATCTCCCATGTGCCGAAGCACGACTTAGAGGCATAACCACATTGAAAGCAATGTCGCAAGTGAGGTAATCTTCACACAACCCATGTAATACATAAGGGAAAGAGATACATAGTTGGCTTACAATCGCCACTTCACACAATTACATGAATAAAACATTACATCATCCGAATACACGCATGGTCCGACTACGGAACCAAAATAAAAGAAGAACCCCAAAAGCGACAAAGGTCCCCGATCGACCCCAACTGGGCTCCACTACTGATCAACTAGAACGGAACACCACAAAGGACAAGATCTTCATCGAGCTCCTCCTGAGCTTGGTTGCGTCATCTGCACGGACTCATCGGCACCTGCAAGCTGGTTTTGGAAGTATCTGTGAGTCACGAGGACTCAGCAATCTCGCACCCTCGCGATCAAGACTATTTAAGCTTATGGGTAAGGTAAAAGGTATGAGGTGGAGCTGCAGCAAGCGACTAGCATATATGGTGGCTAACATACGCAAATGAGAGCGAGAAGAGAAGGCAAAGCACGGTCGAGAATCTATGATCAAGAAGTGATCCTAGAACAACCTACGTCAAACATAACTCCAACACCGTGTTCACTTCCCGGACTCCGCCGGAAAGAGACCATCACGGTTACACACGCGGTTGATGCATTTTAATTAAGGTCAAGTTCAGGTTTTCTACAACCGGACATTAACAAATTCCCATCTGCCCATAACCGTGGGCACGGCTTTCGAAAGTTCAAAACCCTGCAGGGGTGTCCAAACTTAGCCCATCACAAGCTCTCACGATCAACGAAGGAATAGACCTCCTCCCGATACATTCCGATCAGACTCGGTATCCCGGTTCCTCAAGACATCCTCGACAATGGTAAAACAAGTCCAGCAAAGCCGCCCGATGCGCCGACATCCTGATGGGAGCTGCACATATCTCGTTCTCAGGGCAACACCGGATGAGACATCCTACGAGTAAAACCAGCCCTCAAGTTTCCCCGAGGTGGCCCCGCAGTCTACTCAGTTCCGACCAACACTTAGACAAGCACTGGCCCGGGGGGGGGGGGGGGTTAAAAATAAAGATGACCCTTGGGCTGGCCTAACCCAAGGGAAAAAGAGGCTAGGTGGCGAATGGTAAGACCAAGGTTGGGCCTTGCTGGAGGAGTTTCATTCAAAGCGAACTGTCAAGGGGTTCCCATTATAGCCCAACCGCGTAAGGGACGCAAAATCCGGGAACATAACACCGATATGATGGAAACTAGGGCGGCAAGAGTGGAACAAAACACCAGGCATAAGGCCGAGCCTTCCACCCTTTACCAAGTATATAGATGCATTAATTAAATAAGATATATTGTGATATCCCAATAAGTAAACATGTTCCAACAAGGAACAACATCTTCATGTTCCAACAAGGAACAAACTTCGATCTTCACCTGCAACTAAGAATGCTATAAGAGGGGCTGAGCAAAGTGGTAACATAGCCAAACAACGGTTTGCTAGGACAAGGTGGGTTATAGGCTTGGTTCAACAATATGGGAGGCATGATAAGCAAGTGGTAGGTATCGCAGCATAGGCATAGCAAAAGAGCGAGCAACTAAGCAAGCAAAGATAGAAGTGATTTCGGCCTGAAATCCCGCAAGGAAGAAGAACGAGTCCATGAAGAAGACAAACGGACGCAGACAAACGGTTCCTCACAATCACGACGTTATCGGAACCAACCCGAAGAAGCAACACCGGAAAGAAGCAAACAACATAGTAAAACATCCACCACAATAAACATAACATGATGCACAACCAAGTATGATGCATGTCCGGTTTAATGAAGCATGGCATGGCAAAATGCACAAACAATCCTACAAATTAAGTGGAGCTCAACATGCAACTCCGTTGCATATTGACGAAACACCACATGACTTATTTAGTTCTCTCTCGTTAGGTACTCAACAATATTAAATGTTGTTTAAACATGGCAAGAGGTGAAGCATAACAAAACTATATAATCAAACAATTTAAATGGGGCCGGGCAGAACAAATAACAAATCCGGTAAATCCCCATATGCCTTAGTAATTTAATGCAACAACAATTTAAACATTTTAATTGTTGTTATCATAATGCAGATGACATGAACAAGTTTATGCAATTTTTATTAAAACTTGACAAGAGCATTATTATGAAGCATTTGACATCATGGTGGAAAGGAAAAGGGTGCCATGACGACGAATCTGAAAATGATGCCACGACAACATATCGGTTATCCGGTAGCCCACGGGGATACCGATGCAAAAGGAAGTGATGGGAGCGTGTCATGCAAGGATGGTGGGGTGCTCCCGATTACGGGGTTCCCACATGTCGGTGGCAAGGCAAAAGAGGGGCAACATGCACCGAACAACTCCGGCACAGAGCAAACACGAGCATTTCATGCAACATATGCATTCGGTCCACGGGTCATCGTCTCGGCGGTTATACCTTCGAAGGGTGCATTATCGGAATGGATCAAGTTCGTAGAGGGAAGTAGGCGTTCTCGCGACGGCTGTAGTGGGAGTAGTCGTTCACGTTCGTTCGGAGGGTACTTGATGACTCCAACGTCTTCGGAGCGACGGTATTTGTACACGGTCCATGAGACGTCGATCGTTCGGGGTCCGACTTGCGGTTCTTGCCGACATGAGTGGTACTTGGCATTTTCGTGTAGACGAACTTGGCGCATACGAAGGGTCACACTCGTCGTCGTGGGAACTTGGTGAATCCGAGGTCTTCGAGCGTCGTGGTACTTGGCGAATCCGCGTAGTCATGCACGTTCCAACATCACACTTGGAGGGACACTGACGGCGTGGTACTTGGCGAATCCTGGACTGTCTTGGCGGTCTCCGATGGAGGCGTTTGTTCCTTTGACCGAGGAAAAATAGCGGCGGCAGCAGGCATCGCAGGAGCTAATGGGCGGCTGCGTGTCTGTAGGAGCAATGCAGGGGTGCATGTGCGCGGCGGTGACCGTGGACTTGGCGACGGGGACTTGGTCGGGAGAGGGCGCACAGGAACCCGCCGGAACCGAGGCCAGGGCGCTCCAGGACGGGCGCGTGGAGCAGAGCACAAGGAGACCAAGGCGGTGCAGCTCATCTCCGTGGACGGGAAGCCATCTTGCTTCCTGGTTGGCGGAGGGCATCGGCAGGCGACTGGCCGGGGTGGCCTGGCCATGGTCTTGTGGGAGGAAGGAGAGGTGGCCGCGGGGCCGAAGCGGCAGGGCGGTGCCGGTGCCAAACAACGAGGGCGAGGGGGATCCACCGGGGCTCCCAGCGAGAACGACGAACGTGGAGAAGGAGACCCGGGCACGGGGCTGACGGAGGAGGAGGTCGGACATAGAGAGGGAGAGCGGGAGAAAGATGGGGACGAACGAGATCGAGAGGAAGATGGGGATCGAGGAGAGGTAGGCTGTGGGGTGGAGGCGAGGGAGATGGGGATCGAGGAGAGGTAGGCTGTGGCGCTGGAGGGAAGAGCAGTGCGTGTGGGGAGGAGATGGGATCGAGATCCCTGGTACGATGCGTGTGGGTGGCGGCACAGGGAGAACGAGGGAGAGGGAGATGGGATCGGGCGACGCTGGTCTCTCCTCTGCTGAGCGATGCCTGCGTGGCGGCGGTAGAAGGGAACGAGGAGGAGAAGGATCGAGAGGAGAGGGAGGACTGCGGCTAGGCCTCGCTAGCCTAGGGTTAGGAATAGCTGGGGCGGCTGGGCCTCGGTGCAACTGGGCTGCGCGACTGGGCTGAGCTCCCTCTCCATTCCAAAATCCTCCCTTTCTTAAATTATTGTTTATATAAATAAACAACCATTAAAGGGGAAAATCCAGGGGTTTTTGGTTAGGAATATGAGATATATAAAATATATATCTGGAACCCTGGATTTATGTAGGGTTTGAATAAATTGCTTCGGCATTTTTAGAAGGTAGAAAAATAATTAGAGTTTGAATTATTTTCAAACTTCAATCATTTTTGAACCTGACCAAAACAACTTCGAATGGGATGAAATCTGACAGAGAGGGTGTAGGAAAAATGCAAGATTTATAGGGAAAAGATGAACATTAATGGAGGAGGAATAAGGTCGCTTGCGAAGACATGAAAAACGAAGGAAGTGGGAGGGATGATGCATGGGTATGGCTTGAGAGAGAGATGACAAGGAAAATATATGAAGTTAAGTCGGATAGAAGAAGAGTTGAAGAGTAATGCAATTGTGTGATGGGTGATTCCAAGTTAATGGGATATTTAAAATAGCTCCCTAATATTGGGAGGATATGTTATAAAGAGAAGTCACTCTTCCCTTGATTTAAATGGATCAAAGATCCACACAATTTATTTAGTTGAGATGCAAAAGATTTATGAGATGATGGCATGATGACATGATATGCAATGCATGACACGCAAGCAATGACAAAGCAACAACAGCAAATAACTAGACGACACCTGCCACATCGGTCACGGGGCGTTACAACACTCCACCACTACGAGAGGATCTCGTTTCGAGATCTAGAATGGCACCGGAGGGAAAAACGGAAGACAAAGAGAAGAGGTAAAACTAAGTTGCTTCTTTGACAAACGAGTGAAAACCAAGAACCTTGAAAAGGTTAAACAAATTGGAGAAAAGAGTGCAATGGAGATGAACGAAATTCAAAACACACCACTAGAAAAGAGGAACAAGGAAGAACAACTTTGGGCAGTACTCCGATTGAAAAGAAAAGAAATTGAATAAGAACTTGGGAAGATTGGATGATACTTGATGAAATCACAACACACTGCCTCCGGAACTATTGAATGAATCGAACAAGGGGTAAGAAAGATCTCAGACAACACTCCGGTTGAAAAGAGATGCCAGTCTTGATAAGGCGAAAAGAACTTGAGCAAAAGGGCACAACACTCCGGTTAAATGGATAAACACGAAAAGAAGATGTTCTTTGACAAAACAAGATGATGGGTTGAAAAGAGCAACATGACAATGCCCCCGGAAACAAAAGAATAGAAGATAGATAATTGAAATAAAAGAATGGAGAAGAAAATGCCAACTTCTGCCACAAAAGAGCTTGAGAAGGCATCCTTAGGAGACAGGTCGAGCGGAGTTGTTGGAACCCCAACAATGAAAAGAATAACCTTGATGTGGTCTTATGGAATACATCCCAAATTAAGAGATGACAACCTGCCACTCACGGGAAAAAGAATTGGATTGATATCAACAAGGAGACGAGAACTTATTTCACCGGGAGGATAGATGAAGAACTTGGATCATATATTATCACCATTACTAGCAACAACCCTTAGGGAAAGCTTTAGGTGAAATATAACCCAGGATAATTCCAACGAATAGGTTGATGGATTTAAAATACCTCATTCTTAATAACGTGTGAATCATGAAACATGAACTCAAATTATCGAGAATGACATAATACCACCTCCAAAGATACCGTAGAAAGAAATTGCACTCTGGATTGCAAGATGAAGAATGCTTGAGCTCCTTATAAAAGAATCTCGATGAAAACTTCGAGAAGGAATTAAATCCTTTATGAACCATCATGTAGAACCTTCATGAAGAACTCCGGTAACAGAAGAATGATCCAAACTAATTGAATGATGAAAAGAATAAGATTTAAGCCTCACAATGATTTAGATAGAGATCTCCGTGACAATATAATTGAAAGAGGTTGGCACTCTGGGAAAAAGAGAAGATGAAACAAATGAAACCGAGAGTTTGAAGGGCCTCCAGAATAAGAATTAATCATTAGGATGAAACAAGAATAAGAATTACATTATCCTTATCCTTCACCAATTAAATTGATGACAATTAACGGTTTTATCACACTACTTATTCCCGTAGAAAGGATTAAGGGAGATATAGCGCAAACTTGAGACGGTCTTCCACAATCCATCGGTAGGATTGAAAACACGAATGGATTGATATGCTAACCAAGGAAGAGAGATCTTGAATGAACCACCGTAAGAATTAAAAAAAACGATTGGAGAAAAGATAAAGAAAAACACCGTGAAGAATTGGAAAACGAATGAGGATACTTGGGGAAATTTAGATACAAGTGAACGAAGAGATCACGAGCCGATTAAAGATCACTTGCATGAAGCACCGGTAAAATTTGGAGAATGATAGCTGAAAGCTGAGAATGAATAAACCAGAATTGATGGACTCTGGATGAACAAACTGAAAAGGCTCCAGAATTGCTCCGGATGGATAAAAAGAATTCTCACAATCGAACAATTATGAGAGAATGGCAACAAGCTAGAATCTTGAATCTTGAAGAGAATGGAGCAAGATTGAGAGGAATCTTCTTCAGTCCTCAAAATCCGAGAATGACGACGAGAAACACCACCAAGACTTGTTGAGATACTCCGGGATGACGAATAGAAAGGTTGAGCCAATGGTGAAAAGAATTAGAAAGATCTTGGACAAGGGCATCTGACTGATGATAAATCATTCTTATGTCCAACTTCAAAAGAATCTAGGATAGCTCCGAGAAAATAGAAGAGTCAGGTAAGATCCTGGGAAAAGACCTGTGGGTTAGGGCCCACTCAAAAGAAACACCGTTGAAATGATTTAAAAGATAGATTGCGCTGGTTGAATTAAATGGCTTGAATGAGATAACAACCTTGAAATAGGTTGAACTGATCTTGAAAGACACGACGAGCCTTTTGGGGTATCTTGAGCACTCCGAGACAATAGAATAGCGAGAGATGAACGATTAAGAATTTCACCGGCATGAGAAAGCATTGAAATACGAAAAAGAATATGATCAAACACCGAAAGCTTGAATTGAATCCATCGGAGAAGATAAAAGAACAAGGAATGATAAACTTGAGGCTCCGCTAGAATCTTCATGAGAATCACCGGATAAGAACATTGAAGGAAACGAATGGAGAGGCTTCACATCAATAAGATGGATACTCGATTAAGAAATCTGAGTCTTTAAAGAAAAACAAGGGAGGGAGGGCGGGAAAAAACAAAGGCAACTTGGAGATGGATGAAACAAACAACATTGAGAAGAACTGATACTTGATCTTGCAGATGTTGCAATGATCGGATCCACTTGACGAGAAACACGCCAGTTGAAAAGAATTGACAAAACAATCTCGATTATCAAGCAGGATTAGTATTCGCATAGGAATATGAGAACACCACTTAGGAAAGGTATGGAATCAACATTTGACATGGAAGCAACCCGAATACCACAACTCAAAACAAAACAAAGGATTGGCTTGCAGAATAAGCCGGAACAAACATATTATAGAGATTTCGTCCGAAGTTTTCGTGGTGGGGCCTACACGGGCTCGATCGTACATCACCATCATGTACAAGGCAGTGCACATGACATACGAAGCGTCCCCGAGTCGGCATAGCCAAGGACTCTTTAAGACACAACGAGACCACTGTAAAACCGACCGTGAATAGGACGGACCACTAGACGTCGAACAATATATAATTCCTAAATGACTCAAAACATTTTTCTAGACTCAACAACGGTTGCTAAAAACGATCAAGCAGTGGGGGCTCCTAAGGTCGGGGAAGGCTCTGATACCAACTTGTAGCGCCCTCGATGCGGCTATATCTCCCATGTGTCGAAGCACGACTTAGAGGCATAACCGCATTGAAAGCAATGTCGCAAGTGAGATAATCTTCACACAACCCATGTAATACATAAGGGAAAGAGATACATAGTTGGCTTACAATCGCCACTTCACACAATTACATGAATAAAACATTACATCATCCAAATACACGCATGGTCCGACTACGGAACCAAAATAAAAGAAGAACCCCAAAAGCGACAAAGGTCCCCGATCGACCCCAACTGGGCTCCACTACTGATCAACTAGAACGGAACAACACAAAGGACAAGATCTTCATCGAGCTCCTCCTGAGCTTGGTTGCGTCATATGCATGGACTCATCGGCACCTGCAAGATGGTTTTGGAAGTATCTGTGAGTCACGAGGACTCAGCAATCTCGCACCCTCGTGATCAAGACTATTTAAGCTTATGGGTAAGGTAAAAGGTATGAGGTGGAGCTGCAGCAAGAGACTAGCATATATGGTGGCTAACATACGCAAATGAGAGCGAGAAGAGAAGGCAAAGCACGGTCGAGAATCTATGATCAAGAAGTGATCCTAGAACAACCTACGTCAAACATAACTCCAACACCATGTTCACTTCCCGGACTCCGCCGGAAAGAGACCATCACGGTTACACACGCGGTTGATGCATTTTAATTAAGGTCAAGTTCAGGTTTCTACAACCGGACATTAACAAATTCCCATCTGCCCATAACCGCGGGCACGGCTTTCGAAAGTTCAAAACCCTGCAGGGGTGTCCCAACTTAGCCCATCACAAGCTCTCACGGTCAACGAAGGAATATACCTCCTCCCGAGACATTCTAATCAGACTCGGTATCCCGGTTCCTCAAGACATCCTCGACAATGGTAAAACAAGTCCAGCAAAGCCGCCCGATGCGCCGACATCCTGATGGGAGCTGCACATATCTCGTTCTTAGGGCAACACCAGATGAGACATCCTACGAGTAAAACCAGCCCTCAAGTTTCCCCGAGGTGGCCCCGCAGTCTACTCAGTTCGGACCAACACTTAGACAAGCACTGGCCCCGGGGGGGGGGGTAAAAATAAAGATGACCCTTGGGCTGGCCTAACCCAAGGGAAAAAGAGGCTAGGTGGCGAATGGTAAGACCAAGGTTGGGCCTTGCTGGAGGAGTTTTATTCAAAGCGAACTGTCAAGGGGTTCCCATTATAGCCCAACCGCGTAAGGGATGCAAAATCTGGGAACATAACATCGATATGACGGAAACTAGGGCGGCAAGAGTGGAACAAAACACCAGGCATAAGGCCGAGCCTTCCACCCTTTACCAAGTATATAGATGCATTAATTAAATAAGATATACTGTGATATCCCAACAAGTAAACATGTTCCAACAAGGAACAACATCTCCATGTTCCAACAAGGAACAAACTTCGATCTTCACCTGCAACTAACAACGCTATAAGAGGGGCTGAGCAAAGCGGTAACATAGCCAAACAACGGTTTGCTAGGACAAGGTGGGTGAGAGGCTTGGTTCAACAATATGGGAGGCATGATAAGCAAGTGGTAGGTATCACAGCATAGGCATAGCAAAAGAGCGAGCAACTAAGAAAGCAAAGATAGAAGTGATTTCGAGGGTATGGTCATCTTGCCTGAAATCCCGCAAGGAAGAAGAACGAGTCCATGAAGAAGACAAACGGACATAGACGAACGGTTCCTCGCAATCACGATGTTATCGGAACCAACCCGAAGAAGCAACACCGGAAAGAAGCAAACAAAATAGTAAAACATCCACCACAATAAACATGACATGATGCACAACCAAGTATGATGCATGTCCGGTTTAATGAAGCATGGCATGGCAAAATGCACAAACAATCCTACAAATTAAGTGGAGCTCAACATGCAACTCCGTTGCATATTGATGAAACACCACATGACTTATTTAGTTCTCTCTCGTTAGGTACTCAACAATATTAAATGTTGTTTAAACATGGCAAGAGGTGAAGCATAACAAAACTATATCATCTAAACAATTTAAATGGGGCCGGACATAACAAATAACAAATCCGGTAAATCCCCATATGCCTTAGTAATTTAATGCAACAACAATTTAAACATTTTAATTATTGTTATCATGATGCAGATGACATGAACAAGTTCATGCAATTTTTATTAAAACTTGACAAGAGCATTATTATGAAGCATTTGACATCGTGGTGGAAAGGAAAAGGGTGCCACAACGACGAATCCGAAAATGATGCCACGATAACATATCGGTTATCCGGTAGCCCACGGGGATACCGGTGCAAAAGGAAGTGACGGGAGCGTGTCATGCAAGGATGGTGGGGTGCTCCCGATTACAGGGTTCCCACATGTCGGTGGCAAGGCAAAAGAGGGGCAACGTGCACCGAGCAACTCCGACACGGAGCAAACACGAGCATTTCATACAACATATGCATTCTGTAGCGACCTGACCCGAATGGATCAAGTCTCTGTGCTTAAGTGTCATCCCTGGATCGGTATGCTGACACACACAGTACTCGAAGGATTTATAACAGAGGTAAATCACATGTATAAAGTAACGTAAATACTATTACCTCAATCCATATAGCGGAAGCAACAAGGTTGTGGATTCCCATCAACACCAACGGCAAAGTTGAGTGTAGAAATCGTAACCCTAACGTATCACTTACTCGTCGTAAGATAATCCTGCAACATGAGACGTTGCAGCCCGAAACGGGTCAGTACATTGAATGTACTGGCAAATTCACACCATAGAGAATGATGAATAAAGACTATCACTACATGCATATATGGCTGGTGGAAAAGCTCTATGGTTATAAGGTTTTTGCGAAAAGCCAATTTTTCCCTACTGCAAAGGAATAAATTTATTTAACTATCATGGTGGTTGTTGAACATTGAGAATGGTTGACAGCATTCTCAATCCCAATTAAGTAACATCATTAAACCCAACAATATTCATTTAAAGTAACGTGATGAGATCAACAGGATAATCCAAGAACTAGACACTCAAGATGTCCATAACCGGGGACACGGCTGATCATGATTAGTTTATACACTCTGCAGAGGTTTGCGCACTTTTCCCCACATGACTCGATCTCCTCCGTTTGTTTTCTCGCACTACATGGTGTTTGAGAAACGGATGACCGAGACATAGTCTTTCAGAAGCGCTAGCACCTTACATGTGGGGTAGACCGTACCACCTACAACCCCTACATCTGCTAGTCCACCCCGTAAGAGTTCACACAACTTAGTCAACTATGCCAGAGCCCATAGTAGCATGTGGCTGCACACGGAAGTTTCTAGCATGAATGATCTTATGATCCCTTTGAGCCTGGGTGGCGGTCCGAAATAAAACAGGCAAGTCCTGATAGACATCAGGTGCCTCAATCCACCCAGATGTGTGTTTAAGTTGCCACCTTAGACAAACCATTAAAATTAATAAACTCACATCTGTCATGGATATCACTCACCCAATCCACGTCTACTAGCATCGCATGGCATAATAAGCAAACGTAGAAGTAACTCCCAAAGGTTTGATAATAAACAGGTAATAGGTACTACCTAATCGACTTCCCATCCCATAGTTTAATTAGATCCTAATCATGCAATGTGTGAGGCTTGATCTAATGCAATAAAACTGGGTTGTAGAAAAAGGTATGATCAAAGTGTGAACTTGCCTGTAATGTTGATGAAGATGATTCGCACTCAAAACTCTTGATAGATCTACTCGTCACACTCCGGTCAATCTATCGTAAGCAAGCAATAGTAACCACACATAAGCAATCACTTAAAAGATCAGAAAGAACGAAGAAAACAAATCAGAAAACATCGAAACCAAGAAAATAACTCTTGAAACATAAAACAATTTCTAACAGTACCAAAATTATATGAATTTGGCCTTATTAGAATGTTTAGGTCAAGCGCTTCGATTTGCAAAAAGAATCAACTCAAACGGAGCTACGAAACTCAAGTTATGATCAAATGAAGTTTGAATTCAAATATGATCTAATTCATATTTTAAAAATTTCAAAAACATTTTTTGAGTTGGATTACTGGATAGAGGAGATCATAACGAAGACGTGGGCGTTGGTTTCGTTGGATTTGGACTAACGAGCAAAAAGTTACGAGTGTTTGAAGTTCAGGGACTAAACTGTAAAAAAACTCCTCACATATAAGTCCCTGGCTGAAATTAAAACAGAAAAAGGAAAAAAAAAACTAAAAGGCGAACATTCGCTAACTAGTCCTAAGCAGAGAATGTTCTTAGAATAGATCTAACTAAAAAAAACTAAACCGGGGTTTTCAAAATAAAACCGAGAAAAACCTGAACCCTAAAAGAAATAACCGGACCGGGCGGTTTACCGGTTCGGTCGAAATAAACCGGCGGCGGCAGTTGACGACAGCAGCAGCTTCGGCGATGCGGCGGACTCCGGCGAGACGGGCAGCAGCGATGTGAAGCGGCTCCGGCGAGCGAGCGGCGCGACGCGGATGCGGCAGAGGGCGACGGCAGCGGCGACGAGCAGCGAGGCGGGGCGACGGACTAGGCGGCGGGGCAGCTTGCTTGCGGCGGCGGCGGTTGGAGCAGGTGGCGGCGGCGCGTGCGTGCTCGGGAGTCCGACGTCGGGGAGGACGGCTGGGCTGGGTTGGCCTGGCCCGGTTGGGTGCTGGGCCGGCCCAGTCGACGAGAGGGAAAGATTTTTTATTTTTTATAAACATTTTCGCAGACAAGAAAATAAGCAAAAATAAAATGAAATAAAAATATAATATAGGCATATTATATATCAAAATTTTCAGAAAAAGATTTCCAACAACATGAACATTTTTCTAGCATTAAATAAAATTCATACAAATTCAAATAAAACAAAGAGTGCTACTGGTCTATTAAAATCCAACAAAAATCATTTTTAAAATACCAAAATGATTTCAAATTAATTTTTCTCCAATTTTCTATTGTAGGTAATCATGTTACCCTAATTTCCATATTTTTTGTTTTTGGAGAAAATAATTTGAATAAAACTCAAATAAATCCAAATTGAAAATAAATTCAAAAGAACTTTGAATTTAATTCTTTGAAACTCCCAACTCATATTTCATAATTTGAAGAAGTCATTTTATCTCCTCTCGTGAAAATCATTGAGTTGCTTAAAGTATTTGAATTGAAACATATCCAAATGAAATCCAATTATTTTCAAATACCCTTTCATTTAATTTAAATGGAAGAAGTCATATCATCTTCGCTCAAGGGTTTTGTATTTGAAAAGAACTTGAATTCACGGAGATCACGAATGAAAAATGAAATTTTGGGAAAGACCTTTTATTCCCTCTCATTTAACTTTCAAAAGTTTCGAATTCACTCACTTTCAAACAATCAATCAAACAATCAAACAAATCTATCTATTTATTATAACCTTCCAAAATTTAGAATTTTGGGATGTTACAAACCTACCACCCTTAAAATGAATCTCGTCCTCGAGATTCGGAGAGGCTAGAAAGAAATAGGTTAGGGTTGGGATCTCCAAAAAAATCCATCAATCGTCCCCGGGGTTTGGGGTGCTACCACCCTTAGAAGCATGGTTACAGCTCCATCGAAACTCATATACTTCATCCATATTGTTAACAGTGTCAGTCTTCTCAAATCCTCGGAAAATTCCTTCTCTGGCTCTTCCGATAGTGGCATAACCTTTTCCTCAATTCTTCTGTCCTTTCCTCTTGGTAAGGTTATTCCGAGATTGGGTCTTCTTAGCTGCTGGGTCGGGCGCCAAAACTAAACAACTATCGATACCTCATGGTGGTCAACAATTTATGGTTTCTCCTGCAGGAAATGGGTCTGGGTTGATCCTCACCATATAACCTACGGTTGGCAAAGCTGCCTTGTACAAGGGAAAAAAATGCCTATACCATTCCAAGGTTTAAACAAGGTTTTCATCATCGTCTCTCTACTATAGGTAAGTCACTCAGATTTACCATTCCATATAGCAAGGCGAACAATAAGAGTAAGTCGGTATGGTGATCAATCCATCCCGCACCCAAACCATTACCTTGTATACGGTTTAGCGAATCTCGCATTGTAACACTCGGTCATCCTCACAAGCATTGCAGAAGTTCTCTCATCGATGAACCAAGTTCAGGTATATCCATAGATTCTGCAAGCTAGACAAACATCTATCGTTCCTTCACAACTCTCAGGTTTTGCGTAAACTCCTATAAAATCGTCTATCGATAAAGGTATATCCACTTCAGGGTTTTTTTTCCAGCAAGAATGTGCTTGCTTCTCGGCAGGTCCTGGGGCCTGTGGGCACATCTCATCACTTGTAGTCCTTGAACTTATCATCGGGCAACCGATCATTATTCCAACTTCCAACTTCCTAGTATTCTTAAATCCATCCAATTGTACTGTCTTCCTTCTGTCTATTGGCACCAAACTAGGACATGATTACTCAGACTCATCATGGAATTTTCCATTGATCCATATTTCCAACATCATACCTCCTTTATATCCAATAGTAATTTATCTCTTCATCCTCGTGGGATATCCCTCATACCGAGATGAAAACTTATACTTATGAAGTCCATATTCCACTTCGTGGAACATCATTATCCTTTCCGCGGTCAAGCGTCCTTACAGGGGAATATTGGCCATCTCTGCATGGCACTTCTTCAACTGGGAAACGTGAAACACATCTTGAACTCCTGACAGTCCTTCGGGTAACTCCAACTTGTAGGCCACTTCTCTCATACGCTCCAAAACTCGGTATGGTCCTACAAATCTCGAGGCTAACTTTACCTTAACTCCAATTCGTTTAACTCCTTGCAGAGGGAACACATGAAGACATGCTCGGTCTCCAATTTCATAGACTACCTCCTTGAGTTTTTGAGTCTACATAACTCTTCTGCCTGGACTGAGCTACCTTCAGTCTATCTCGAGTCAACTTAACATTCTCTTCTGACTCGTTGATCACTTTTGGTCCAAACAACTGACGGTCTCCAACTTCATCCCACATACTCTTGGGGTATCACACATATCAAGACAAAACTCGTATTCATTTTGTCCGAAATCCATTACAGGGTACTATCACCCTTAAAATGCACAAACCTTCCATAGACCATATTTCTCTCATCCTCAAAAATGGTCAAAATCCTCCTTCATATAGTAACAACTCATAAAATCCATATCAGTACCAACGATGCTACTTTATTCATTCTCCAATGATTACAATCTCTTGCTTTTCCATTACAAGTCTCAACTCAACACCTCAATATGAAGGAAAATGTTCTCACTACTACTACTATATTTCTTATGTTATAAACTCAACTATTTATCACAAGTCTCCTTCTCCTTTGGACAATCTCTGGCAAAGTTCCCTGCTTCATTACAACGGAAACATATTACTTCTGACAAGTTTCGAGGTTTCCTTGTGATTATATAGCCTCCTGGGGTCCTCATCTTCCCTTTTGGGCAATCATTGAAGTAGTGTCCTGAATTTTTGCACCTGAAACATGTGATATGACTTAGGTCTTTCTTTGTAGAAATTGGTTTGTTCCTGGGATCCAATCTACTTCTCTTCCTGGACTTTTCCATTCCAATCAGGGCTTCTATTTCCTGTGGGTCATAATCCACTTCCTCCGTCAGGAATTCTACTAGATTCCCATTCATACAATTCTGGGAGATGTGTCCTTCTTCTCCACATGAATAGCAAGACTTGGTGTAGGGTTTAATTGGTTCCTCTTTGGGTGTGTCCTCCACCTCGTCCTTCATTGCAGGTTCTTTTAAAATTCCCATTAGGGCTCCTTTCATTGCTTTTTCTTTCTGCTGGATGGTTCTTTGTACCATGGTGTAAATGTGACACTGTGCAAGGTAGTGGGTAGTCCCTTCACACAAGAAACAAGTAATTTGCCTAGTTGGGCATTCTTCAACTGGGTGACTTCCTTCACAATTAGGGCATTCATCCTTGTGTTCTTTATGGGTGTGTCCTATTTCTCCACAAATCTTGCATGCACAAGGTTTCTTCATGTCCTTTCCATAAGGCTTCAACTTCTGGGACGCAAGCCGAGACTTTAGCAAAGTCAACTTAAATTCTTTCCAAGTGGTTACTCCTTGCCATCCATTGATGGTTTGGTACATCCTCCACCAAGTAGCAGCACCTCTTTCAAAGCATTGAAGAGCATACTGGGCCATATCCTTTTCGACTATAGGGTTGTTCTCCATATGATCCTCCATGTTCTGAATCCATTGGTCTGTCTCCAATTGACTCATTGATCCCGAAAATACAAGCTCATCTCCATTCATCCTCTATTGGGTCCATGGGTTTGGGGTGAGATAAGAGATATAGAGAGGGATACACACAATACAAACAAAAGTTTTGAAAAGATAGATTTTTGTTGTGGCTGTCGAAAAAAACATCAAACAAATGACAGCTCACAACATCGCATCTAACGTAGGTGTATAACAGGGGTTTGGTCTTCTAAGGTCGATAAATCTTCAATGTCTCCAAATTCTTCAAGCCTTGTTCATGCCTCCAATGGCTTCTTCCGATCATGCTTGTCTTTCTCAAGTTCTTTTGCCAGATCAATTCTGTTGACACGAAGTCTCTCGTGATGTCCTTTAATATTCCGGAGTTGCATTTCAAACTTTTGGCTCCTTCACATGAACCATGGTCACACTGTCCTTCAATTTCTGACAATTCTCCTGTATCTCAAGGTTGTAACTCCTCCAGCTTGGCTACTTTCAGCTTTTGGTTTCTAAGTTTTCCACGAATCGCTTCCTTGTCTAATGGAGCTCCACCTTAAACTTCTTGATATACTACTCCAGATCCTGGTGATATACCGGCTAGGGCTAAAACTTCATCTTATGATAGGTGCTCCATCAGCCTTCTTCCATCAAATCCATTCTGATGAAATGCATCAACTCAGCATGGTGACAATAGCATAAGCGGGCCATAACACGCTGGATAGCTGGGTTTCTGCTCTTGTCATTTCCATGCGCTATCATTCCATGGTTGATATCTCCTGCCTCAAAACTTCGAGTTCTCATGCTCCTTGTTTCAGTCTTTCTCCGATACACCTTGATCTCGGGTATTGACAACTTCCATAATCTGTCAAGTTCCGTAAGGGTAGCCTTCATAGGTCATACAAATCTAGAAGTTTTTACAGGTCCTTCAAATTCTCCTAGTCCTTGGAGTCTTCAACTGTTGTAGTTTCCATTATTCAGATGCACAGTAAAATCTCCTTCATTCCGTAGTGGTCGTGGTTCTCCGATATCTTGTACTTCTTGGAGTGGTCAAAAGGGGAAAGGGGTATGGTCTCACTAAAAAGAATTTTTTGAATAAGCTCAGAAGAGAAGAGAGGTAAAAGATCTTTTTGAAAGGGGAAAGTTGTAGAGAAAAAATCTTTGCTATGGGCTTGCCAGTTTCTAGGGTCACGTCCTACAGTCAACATGTGCTCTGATACCATCTTGTAGCGACCTGAGCCGAATGGATCAAGTCTCTGTGCTTAAGTGTCATCCCTGGATCGGTATGCTGACACACACGGTACTCAAAGGATTTATAACAGAGGTAAATCACATGTATAAAGTAACGTAAATACTATTACCTCAATCCATATAGCGGAAGCAACAAGGTTGTGGATTCCCATCAACACCAACGGCAAAGTTGAGTGTAGAAATCGTAACCCTAACGTATCACTTACTCGTCGTAAGATAATCCTGCAACATGAGACGTTGCAGCCCGAAACGGGTCAGTACATTGAATGTACTGGCAAATTCACACCATAGAGAATGATGAATAAAGACTATCACTACATGCATATATGGCTGGTGGAAAAGCTCTATGGTTATAAGGTTTTTGCGAAAAGCCAATTTTTCCCTACTGCAAAGGAATAAATTTATTTAACTATCATGGTGGTTGTTGAACATTGAGAATGGTTGACAGCATTCTCAATCCCAATTAAGTAACATCATTAAACCCAACAATATTCATTTAAAGTAACGTGATGAGATCAACAGGATAATCCAAGAACTAGATACTCAAGATGTCCATAACCGGGGACACGGCTAATCATGATTAGTTTATACACTCTTCAGAGGTTTGCGCACTTTTCCCCACATGACTCGATCGCCTCCGTTTGTTTTCTCGCACTACATGATGTTTGAGAAACGGATGACCGAGACATAGTCTTTCAGAAGCGCTAGCACCTTACATGTGGGGTAGACCGTACCACCTACAACCCCTACATCTGCTAGTCCACCCCGTAAGAGTTCGCACAACTTAGTCAACTATGCCAGAGCCCATAGTAGCATGTGGCTGCACACGGAAGTTTCTAGCATGAATGATCTTATGATCCCTTTGAGCCTGGGTGGCGGTCCAAAATAAAACAGGCAAGTCCTGATAGACATCAGGTGCCTCAATCCACCCAGATGTGTGTTTAAGTTGCCACCTTAGATAAACCATTAAAATTAATAAACTCACATCTGTCATGGATATCACTCACCCAATCCACGTCTACTAGCATCGCATGGCATAATAAGCAAACGTAGAAGTAACTCCCAAAGGTTTGATAATAAACAGGTAATAGGTACTACCTCATCTACTTCCCATCCCACAGTTTAATTAGATCCTAATCATGCAATGTGTGAGGCTTGATCTAATGCAATAAAACTGGGTTGTAGAAAAAGGTATGATCAAAGAACTTGCCTATAATGTTGATGAAGATGATTCGCACTCAAAACTCTTGATAGATCTACTCGTCACACTCCGATCAATCTATCGTAAGCAAGCAATAGTAACCACACATAAGCAATCACTTAAAAGATCAGAAAGAACGAAGAAAACAAATCGGAAAACATCGAAACCAAGCAAATAACTCTTGCAACATAAAACAATTTCTAACAGTACCAAGATTATATGAATTTGGCCTTATTAGAATGTTTAGGTCAAGCGCTTCGATTTGCAAAAAGAATCAACTCAAACAGAGCTACGAAACTCAAGTTATGATCAAATGAAGTATGAATTCAAATCTGATCTAATTCATATTTTAAAATTTTAAAAAACATGTTTGAGTTGGATTAATGGATATAGGAGATCATAACGAAGACGTGTGCGTTGGTTTCGTTGGATTTGGACTAACGAGCAAAAAGTTACGAGTGTTTGAAGTTCAGGGACTAAACTGTAAAAAAACTCATTACATATAAGTCCCTGGCCGAAATTAAAACAGAAAAAGGAAAAAAAACTAAAAGGCGAATGTTCGCTAACTAGTCCTAAGCAGAGAACGTTCTTAGAATAGATCTAACTAAAAAAACTAAACCGGGGTTTTCAAAATAAAACCGAGAAAACCTGAACCCTAAAAGAAATAACCGGACAGGGCGGTTTACCGGTTCGGTCGAAATAAACCGGCGGCGGCAGTTGACGGCAGCAGCAGCTCCGGCGATGCGGTAGACTCCGGCGAGACGGGCAGCGGCGATGTGAAGCGGCTCCGGCGAGCGAGCGGCGCGGCACGGATGCGGCAGAGGGCGACGACGAGCACCGAGGCGAGGCGGCGGACTAGGCGGCGGGGCACCTTGCTTGCGGCGGCGGCGGTTGGAGCAGGTGGCGGCGGCGCGTGCATGCTCGGGAGTCCGAGGTCGGGAGGACGGCTGGGCTGGGTTGGCCTGGCCCGGTTGGGTGCTGGGCCGGCCCAGTCAACGAGAGGGAAAGATTTTTTTTTTATAAACATTTTCGCAGACAAGAAAATAAGCAAAAATAAAATGAAATAAAAATATAATATAGGCATATTATATATCAAAATTTTCAGAAAAAGATTTCCAACAACATGAACATTTTTCTAGCATTAAATAAAATTCACACAAATTCAGATAAAACAAAGAGTGCTACTGGTCTATTAAAATCCAACAAAAATCATTTTTAAAATACCAAAATGATTTCAAATTAATTTGTCTCCAATTTTCTATTGTAGGGAATCATGTTACCCTAATTTCCATATTTTTTCTTTTTGGAGAAAATAATTTGAATAAAACTCAAATAAATCCAAATTGAAAATAAATTCAAAAGAACTTTGAATTTAATTCTTTGAAACTCCCAACTCATATTTCATAATTTGAAGAAGTCATTTTATCTCCTCTCGTGAAAATCATTGAGTTGCTTAAAGTTTTTGAATTGAAACATTTCCAAATGAAATCCAATTATTTTCAAATACCCTTTCGTTTAATTTAAATGGAAGAAGTCATATCATCTTCGCTCAAGGGTTTTGTATTTGAAAAGAACTTGAATTCACGGAGATCACGAATGAAAAATGAAAGTTTGGGAAAGTCCTTTTATTCCCTCTCATTTAACTTTCAAAAGTTTCGAATTCACTCACTTTCAGACAATCTATCAAACAATCAAACAAATCTATCTATTTATTATAACTTCCAAAATTTAGAATTTTGGGATGTTACACATTCGGTCCACGGGTCATCGTCTCGGCGGTTATACCTTCGAAGGGTGCATTATCAGAACGGATCAAGTTCGTAGAGGGAAGTAGGCGTTCTCGCGACGGCGGTAGTGGGAGTAGTCGTTCACGTTCGTTCGGAGAGGTACTTGATGACTCCAACGTCTTTGGAGCGACGGTATTTGTACACGGTCCACAAGACGTCAATCGTTCGGGGTCCGACTTGCGGTTCTTGCCGACATGAGTGGTACTTGGCATTTTCGTGTAGACGAACTTGGCGCATCCGAAGGGTCACACTCGTCGTCGTGGGAACTTGGTGAATCCGAGGTCTTCGAGCGTCGTGGTACTTGGCGAATCCGCGTAGTCATGCACGTTCCAACATCACACTTGGAGGGACACCGACGGTGTGGTACTTGGCGAATCCTGGACTGTCTTGGCGGTCTCCGATGGAGGCGTTTGTTCCTTTGAGCGAGGAAAAACAGCGGCGGCAGCAGGCATCGCAGGAGCTAATGGGCGGCTGCGTGTCTGTAGGAGCAATGCAGGGGTGCATGCGCGCGGCGGTGACCGTGGACTTGGCGACGGGGACTTGGTTGGGAGAGGGCGCACAGGAACCCACCGGAACCGAGGCCAGGGCGCTCCAGGATGGGCGCGTGGAGCAGAGCACAAGGCGACCAAGGCGGTGCAGCTCATCTCCATGGACGGGCAGATATCTTGCTTCCTGGTTGGAGGAGGGCGTCGGCAGGCGACTGGCCGGGGTGGCCTGGCCATGGTCTTGCGGGAGGAAGGAGAGGTGGCCGCGGGGCCGAAGCGGCAGGGTGGTGCCGGTGCCAAACAGCAAGGGCAAGGGGGATCCACCGGGGCTCCCAGTAAGAAGGACGAACGTGGAGAAGGAGACCCGGGCGCGGGGCTGACGGAGGAGGAGGTCGGGCATAGAGAGGGAGAGCGGGAGAAAGATGGGGACGAACGGGATCGAGAGGAAGATGGGGATCGAGGAGAGGTAGGCTGCGGGGTGGAGGCGAGGGAGATGGGGATCGAGGAGAGGTAGGCTGCAGTGCTGGAGGGAAGAGCAGCGCGTGTGGGGAGGAGATGGGATCGAGATCCCTGGTACGATGCGTGTGGGTGGCGGCACAGGGAGAACGAGGGAGAGGGAGATGGGATCGGGTGACACTGGTCTCTCCTCTGCTGAGCGATGCTTGTGTGGCGGCGGTAGAAGGGAACGAGGAGGAGAAGGATCGAGAGGAGAGGGAGGACTGCGGCTGGGCCTCGCTAGCCTAGGGTTAGGAATAGCTGGGGCGGCTGGGCCTCGGTGCAACTGGGCTGCGCGGCTGGGTTGAGCTCCCTCTCCTTTCCAAAATCCTCACTTTCTTAAATTATTGTTTATATAAATAAACAACCATTAAAGGGGAAAATCCAGGGGTTTTTGGTTAGGAATATGAGATATATAAAAATATATCTGGAACCCTGGATTTATGTAGGGTTTGAATAAATTGCTCCAGCATTTTTAGAAGGTAGAAAAATAATTAGAGTTTGAATTATTTTCAAACTTCAATCATTTTTGAACCTAACCAAAACAACTTCGAATGGGATGAAATCTGACAGAGAGGGTGTAGGAAAAAGGCAAGATTTATAGGGAAAAGATGAACATTAATGGAGGAGGAATAAGGTCGCTTGCAAAGACATGAAAAACGAAGGAAGTGGGAGGGATGATGCATGGGTATGGCTTGAGAGAGATGACAAGGAAAATATATGAAGTTAAGTCGGATAGAAGAAGAGTTGAAGAGTAATGCAATTGTGTGATGGGTGATTCCAAGTTAATGGGATATTTAATATAGCTCCCTAATATTGGGAGGATATGTTATAAATAGAAGTCACTCTTCCCTCGATTTAAATGGATCGAAGATCCACACAATTTATTTAGTTGAGATGCAAAAGATTTATGAGATGATGGCATGATGACATGATATGCAATGCATGACACGCAAGCAATGACAAAGCAACAACAGCGAATAACTGGACGACACCTGGCACATCGGTCACGGGGCGTTACAACACTCCACCACTACGAGAGGATCTCGTTCCGAGATCTAGAATGGCACCGGAGGGAAAAACGGAAGACAAAGAGAAGAGGTAAAACTAAGTTGCTTCTTTGACAAACGAGTGAAAACCAAGAACCTTGAAAAGGTTAAACAAATTGGAGAAAAGAGTGCAACGGAGATGAATGAAATTGAAAATACACCACTAGAAAAGAGGAACAAGGAAGAACAACTTTGGGCAGTACTTCGATTGAAAAGAAAAGAAATTGAATAAGAACTTGGGAAGATTGGATGATACTTGATGAAATCACAACACACTGCCTCCAGAACTATTGAATGAATCGAACAAGGGGTAAGGAAGATCTTAGACAGCACTCCGGTTGAAAAGAGATGCCAGGCTTGATAAGGCGAAAAGAACTTGAGCAAAAGGGCACAACACTTCGGTTAAATGGATAAACACGAAAAGAAGATGTTCTTTGACAAAACGAGATGATGGGTTGAAAAGAGCAACATGACAATGCCCCCGGAAACAAAAGAATAGAAGATAGATAATTGAAATAAAAGAATGGAGAAGAAAATGCCAACTTCCGCCACAAAAGAGCTTGAGAAGGCATCCTTAGGAGACGGGTCGAGCGGAGTTGTTGGAACCCCAACAATGAAAAGAATAACCTTGATGTGGTCTTATGGAATACATCCCAAATTAAGAGATGACAACCTGCCACTCACGGGAAAAAGAATTGGATTGATATCAACAAGGAGACGAGAACTTATTTCACCGGGAGGATAGATGAAGAACTTGGATCATATATTATCACCATTACTAGAAACAACCCTTAGGGAAAGCTTTAGGTGAAATATAACCCAAGATAATTCCAACGAATAGGTTGATGGATTTAAAATACCTCATTCTTAATAACATGTGAATCATGAAACATGAACCCAAATTATCGAGAATGACATAATACCACCTCCAAAGATACGGTAGAAAGAAATTGCACTCCGGATTGCAAGATGAAGAATGCTTGAGCTCCTTAGAAAAGAATCTCGATGAAAACTTCGAGAAGGAATTAAATCCTTTATGAACCATCATGTAGAACCTTCATGAAGAACTCCGGTAACAAAAGAATGATCCAAACTAATTGAATGATGAAAAGAATAAGATTTAAGCCTCGCAATGATTTAGATAGAGATCTCCGTGACAATATAATTGAAAGAGGTTGGCACTCCGGGAAAAAGAGAAGATGAAACAAATGAAACCGAGAGTTTAAAGGGCCTCCGGAATAAGAATTAATCATTAGGATGAAACAAGAATAAGAATTACATTATCCTTATCCTTCACCAATTAAATTGATGACAATCAACGGATTTATCACACTACTTATTCCCGTAGAAAGGATTAAGCGAGATATAGCGCAAACTTGAGACGGTCTTCCACAATCCATCGGTAGGATTGAAAACACGAATGGATTGATATGCTAACCAAGGAAGAGAGATCTTGAATGAACCGCCGTAAGAATTAAAAAAAACAATTGGAGAAAAGATAAAGAAAAACACCATGAAGAATTGGAAAACGAATGAGGATACTTGGGGAAATTTAGATACAAGTGAACGAAGAGATCACGAGCCGATTAAAGATCACTTGCATGAAGCACCGGTAAAATTTGGAGAATGATAGCTGAAAGCTGAGAATGAATAAACCAGAATTGATGGACTCTGGATGAAAAAACTGAAAAGGCTCCAGAGTTGCTCCGGATGGATAAAAAGAATTCTCACAATCGAACAATTATGAGAGAATGGCAACAAGCTAGAATCACAAATCTTGAAGAGAATGGAGAAAGATTGAGAGGAAAATCTTCTTCAGTCCTCAAAATCCGAGAATGACGACGAGAAACACCACCAAGACTTGTTGAGATACTCCGGGATGACGAATAGAAAGGTTGAGCCAATGGTGAAAAGAATTAGAAAGATCTTGGACAAGGGCATCTGACTGATGATAAATCATTCTTACGTCCAACTTCAAAAGAATCTAGGATAGCTCCGGGAAAATAGAAGAGTCAGGTAAGATCCTGGGAAAAAACCTGTGGGTTAGGGCCCACTCAAAAGAAACACCGTTGAAATGATTTAAAAGATAGATTGCGCCGGTTGAATTAAATGGCTTGAATGAGATAACAACCTTGAAATAGGTTGAACTGATCTTGAAAGACACGACGAGCCTTTTGGGGTATCTTGAGCACTCCGGGACAATAGAATAGCGAGAGATGAACGATTAAGAATTTCACCGGCATGAGAAAGCATTGAAATACGGAAAAGAATATGATCAAACACCGAAAGCTTGAATTGAATCCACCGGAGAAGATAAAAGAACAAGGAATGATAAACTTGAGGCTCCGCTAGAATCTTCATGAGAATCACCGGATAAGAACATTGAAGGAAACGAATGGAGAGGCTTCACATCAATAAGATGGATACTTGATTAAGAAATCTGAGTCCTTAAAGAAAAACAAGGGAGGGAGGGCGGGAAAAAACAAAGGCAACTTGGATATGGATGAAACAAACAACATTGAGAAGAACTGATACTTGATCTTGCAGATGTTGCAATGATCGGATCCACTTGACGAGAAACACGCCAGCTGAAAAGAATTTACAAAACAATCTCGATTATCAAGCAGGATTAGTATTCGCATAGGAATATGAGAACACCACTTAGGAAAGGTATGGAATCAACATTTGACATGGAAGCAACCCGAATACCACAACTCAAAAAAAACACAAAGGATTGGCTTGCAGAATAAGCCGGAACAAACATATGATAGAGATTTCGTCCGAAGTTTTCGTGGTGGGGCCTACACGGGCTCGATCGTACAGCACCATCATGTACAAGGCAGTGCACATGACATACGAAGCGTCCCCGAGTCGGCATAGCCAAGGACTCTTTAAGACACAACGAGACCACTGTAAAACCGATCGTGAATAGGACGGACCACTAGACGTCGAACCCCAATTTCATATCATACCTCTGTCGGAAGGATATCCTAAGATCTACTTGAATTCCCACTTATAAACTCCCGAAATTTTCCCGGTTATGCAATCAGGTGTTGGGGATACAGGGGAAGCATAATATCTCACCCAAAACTAGCAAATCCTACATCCAGCTGTATCCATCCTTCAACACATAACCAAGAAACCTTCGGAAATCGTCTACCTCAACCTTCGAAAAGCATCCATTATACAAGTTATGGCAATACTCCCGAACTCCCGCCCAGTACTGGTTGGCGTCGAGGTTATCTCACCAACAACTGCATAAAAGAGATTTTCGATGTCGGCGAAACTAATATCAGGTATTCTAGAACTGCAACGATAAAATTATGACGACAACACCTCGGAGCTCAACTCCCCGGGACACTTCCACAAAACCCCTGACAGGAGGCACCAAGACAATGTTCTCGTCACAAAACCATCGGAACGATTCCAAGATACCCGCGTGATCCTAAATTTTTTTAGTGAAATTTGAGAAGAGAAGAGTCAAAACTCTACGTCAGGATGCCTTACCAGAGCGATGACAGGTAGGCTGCAGGGTGGAGGCGAGGGAGATGGGGATCGAGGAGAGGTAGGCTGCGGCGCTAGAGGGAAGAGCAGCGCATGTGGGTAGGAGATGGGATCGAGATCCCTGGTACGATGCTGTGGGTGGCGGCACAGGGAGAATGAGGGAGAGGGAGATGGGATCGGGCGACGCTGGTCTCTCCTCTGCTGAGCGATGCCTGTGTGGTGGCGGTAGAAGGGAACAAGGAGGAGAAGGATCGAGAGGAGAGGGAGGACTGCGGCTGGGCCTCGCTAGCCTAGGGTTAGGAATAGCTGGGGCGGCTTGGCCTCGGTGCAACTGGGCTGAGCTCCCTCTCCTTTCCAAAATCCTCCCTTTCTTAAATTATTGTTTATATAAATAAACAACCATTAAAGGGGAAAATCCAGGGGTTTTTGGTTAGGAATATGAGATATATAAAAATATATCTGGAACCCTGGATTTATGTAGGGTTTGAATAAATTGCTCCGGCATTTTTAGAAGGTAGAAAAATAATTAGAGTTTGAATTATTTTCAAACTTCAATCATTTTTGAACCTGACCAAAACAACTTCGAATGGGATGAAATCTGACAGAGAGGGTGTAGGAAAAAGGCAAGATTTATACGGAAAAGATGAACATTAATGGAGGAGGAATAAGGTCGCTTGCAAAGACATGAAAAACGAAGGAAGTGGGAGGGATGATGCATGGGTATGGCTTGGGAGAGAGATGACAAGGAAAATATATGAAGTTAAGTCGGATAGAAGAAGAGTTGAAGAGTAATGCAATTGTGTGATGGGTGATTCCAAGTTAATGGGATATTTAATATAGCTCCCTAATATTGGGAGGATATGTTATAAAGAGAAGTCACTCTTCCCTCGATTTAAATGGATCGAAGATCCACACAATTTATTTAGTTGAGATGCAAAAGATTTATGAGATGTTGGCATGATGACATGATATGCAATGCATGACACGCAAGCAATGACAAAGCAACAACATCGAATAACTGGACGACACCTGGCACATCGGTCACGGGGCGTTACAATTACGCTGTGGTGTTCCAGGTGGCATGAGTTGCGAAACTATTTCACATTGTTTCAAATGAAGACCAAACTCGTAGCTCAAATATTCTCCTCCATGATCAGATTGTAGAAACTTAATTTTCTTGTTAGGATGATTTTCCACTTCACTCTGAAATTCTTTGAACTTTTCAAATGTTTTAGACTTATGTTTCATCAAGTAGATATACCCATATCTGCTCAAATCATCTGTGAAGGTAAGAAAATAACGATACCCGCCGCGAGCATCAACACTCATCGGACCGCATACATTAGTATGTATTATTTCCAACAAGTCTGTTACTCGCTCCATTGTTCCGGAGAACAGAATCTTAGTCATCTTGCCCATGAGGCATGGTTCGCAAGAATCAAGTGATTCATAATCAAGTGATTCCAAAAGCCCATCAACATGGAGTTTCTTCATGTGCTTTACACCAATATGACCTAAACGGCAGTGCCACAAATAAGTTGCACTATCATTATTAAACTTATATCTTTTGGCTTCAATACTATGAATATGTGTATCACTACTATCAAGATTTAGTAAAAGCAGACTGCTCATCAATGGTGCATGACCATAATAGATATTATTCATACAAATAGAACAACCATTATTCTCTGATTTTAAATGAATAACCGTCTCGCATCAAACAAGATCCAGATATAATGTTCATGCTCAACGCTGGCACCAAATAACAATTATTTAGGTCTAAAACTAATCCCGAAGATAGATGTAGAGGTAGCGTGCCGACGGCGATCACATCGACTTTGGAACCATTTCCCACACGCATTGTCACCTCGTCCTTTGCCAATCTTCGCTTAATCCATAGCCCCTGTTTTGAGTTGCAAATATTAGCAACAGAACCAGTATCAAATACCCAGGCACTACTGCGAGCATTAGTAAGGTACACATCAATAACATGTATATCAAATATACCTTTCACTTTGCCATCCTTCTTCTCCGCCAAATACTTGGGGCAGTTCCGCTTCCAGTGACTAGTCCCTTTGCAGTAGAAGCACTCAGTCTCAGGCTTAGGTCCAGACTTGGGCTTCTTCACTTGAGCAGCAACTTGCTTGCTGTTCTTCTTGAAGTTCCCCTTCTTCCCTTTACCCTTTTTCTTGAAACTGGTGGTCTTGTTGACCATCAACACTTGATGCTCCTTCTTGATTTCTACCTCCGCAGCCTTTAGCACTGCGAAGAGCTCGGGAATCGTCTTATCCATCCCTTGCATATTATAGTTCATCATGAAGCTCTTGTAGCTTGGTGGCAGTGATTGAAGAACTCTGTAAATGACACTATCATCAGGAAGATTAACTCCCAGCTGAGTCAAGTGGTTGTGGTACCCAGACATTTTGAGTATATGTTCACTGACAGAACTATTCTCCATTTTGCAGCTGTAGAACTTATTGGAGACTTCATATCTCTCAATCCGGGCATTTGCTTGAAATATTAACTTCAACTCCTAGAACATCTCATATGCTCCGTGACGTTCAAAACATCGTTGAAGTCCTTGTTCTAAGCCGTAAAGCATGGCACACTGAACTATCGAGTAGTCATCAGCTTTGCTCTGCCAGGTGTTCACAACATCTGGCATTGCTCCTGCAGCGGGTTTGTCACCTAGTGGTGCTTCCAGGACGTAATTCTTCTGTGCAGCAATGAGGATAATCCTCAAGTTACGGACCCAGTCTGTGTAGTTGCTACCATCATCTTTCAACTTAGATTTCTCTAGAAACACATTAAAATTCAAGGGAACAACAACACGGGCCATCTATCTACAACAACATAGACATGCAAAATACTATCAGGTACTAAGTTCATGAGAAATTAAAGTTCAATTAATCAAATTACTTAAGAACTCCCACTTAGATAGACATCCCTCTAATCATCTAAGTGATCACGTGATCCATATCAACTAAACCATGTACGATCATCATGTGAGATGGAGTAGTTTTCAATGGTGAACATCACTATGTTGATCATATCTACTATATGATTCACGCTCGACCTTTCGGTCTCAGTGTTCCGAGGCCATATCTGCATATGCTAGGCTCGTCAAGTTTAACCCGAGTATTCTGCGTGTGCAAAACTGGCTTGCACCCGTTGTATGTGAACGTAGAGGTTATCACACCCAATCATCACGTGGTGTCTTGGCACGACGAACTGTAGCAACGGTGCATACTCATGGAGAACACTTGTACCTTGAAATTTAGTGAGAGATCATCTTATAATGCTACCGCCGAACTAAGAAAAATAAGATGCATAAAGGATAAACATCACATGCAATCAATATAAGTGGTATGATATGGCCATCATCATCTTGTGCCTTTGATCTCCATCTCTAAAGCACCGTCATGATCACCATCGTCACCAGCTTGACACCTTTATCCCCATCGAAGCATCGTTGTCGTCTGGCCAACTATTGCTTCTACGACTATCGCTACCGCTTAGTGATAAAGTAGAGCAATTACATGGCGATTGCATTTCATACAATAAAGCGACAACCATATGGCTCCTGCCAGTTGCCGATAACTGTGTTAAAAAACTTGATCATCTCATACAATAAAATTTATTTTCATGTCTTGACCATATCACATCACAACATGCCCTGCAAAAACAAGTTAGATGTCCTCTACTTTGTTGTTGCAAGTTTTACGTGGCTGCTACGGGCTAAGCAAGAACCGTTCTTACCTACGCATCAAAAACCACAACGCGGTATAGTGATTGCTTTTTGATCTTCACAAAGAACCCTATTCATTGAATCCGATTCAACTAAAGTTGAAGAACTGACACCCACTAGCCACCTATGTTCGAAGCACGTCGGTACAACCAGTCTCGCGTAAGAGTACGCGTAATGTCGGTCTGAGCCGCTTCATCCAACAATACCGCTAAATCAAGAATCAACTATTGACGGCAAGCAATATGTATATACCCACACCTACAACTCATTTGTGTTCTACTCGTGCATATAACATCTACGCATAGACCTGGCTCGGATGCCACTGTTGGGGAACGCGGTAATTTCAAAAAAATTCCTATGCACACGCAAGATCTATCATGGTGATGCATAGCAACGAGAGGGGAGAGTGTAGTCCACGTACCCTCGTAGACCATAAGCGGAAGCGTTATGAAAAAGCGGTTGATGTAGTCGTATGTCTTCATGATCCGACCGATCCTAGTACCGAAAGTATGGCACCTCCGCGATCTGCACATGTTCGGCTCGGTGATGTCCCACGAACTCATGATCCAGCTGAGTGTCGAGGGAGAGCTTCGTCTACACGACGGCATGATGGCGGTGATGATGAATTTACAGGCGTAGGGCTTCGCGTAAGCATTACGATGATATGACTGAGGTGGATTATGGTGGAGGGGGCACCGCACACGGCTAAGACAGTTGTCTGTTGTGTATTCTAGGGTGCCCCCTGCCCCCGTATATAAAGGAGCAAGGGGGATACCGGCCGACCCTAGGGCGCGCCAAGGAGGGGAGGAATCCTCCTCCTAGTAGGAGTAGGATTCCTCCTTTCCTAGTCCTACTAGGAGGGGGAAGGAAGGAGTGGGAGAGAGTAAGGAAAGGGGGGGGGGTGCCACCCCTCCTAGTCCAATTCGGACTCAAGCGGTAGGGCACGTGCGGCCTGCCCTGGCAGCCCCTCTCTCTCCACTTCCGGTGTCCGAATATAGCTGTCCAATATATCGATCTTTATGTCTCAACCATTTTGAGACTCCTCGTCATGTCTGTGATCATATCCGGGACTCCAAACAACATTCGGTACATCAAAACACATAAACTCATAATACCGATCATCACCGAACTTTAAGCGTGCGGACCCTACGGGTTTGAGAACTATGTAGACATGACCGAGACACGTCTCCGGTTAATAACCAATAGCGGAACCTAGATGCTCATATTGGTTCCTACATTTTCTACGAAGATCTTTATTGGTCAAACCGCATAACAACATTTGTTGTTCCCTTTGTCATCGGTATGTTACTTGCCCGAGATTCGATCGTCGGTATCTCAATACCTAGTTCAATCTCGTTACTGGCAAGTCTCTTTATTCGTTACGTAATGCTACATCCTGTAACTAACTCATTAGTTACATTGCTGTCGGATGTGGGGTTCTGGGAAACCCTTAAGGTTTGAACACCAGGGTGCGCACGAAGTCTTTCCCTCCTACGAATCTATGCCCTAGCTCACTAAGATCTCGCGGACGAACTCGACGAACTCGCAACACAGAAAGACACAATATTTATACTGGTTCGGGCCACCGTTGTGGTGTAATACCCTACTCCAGTGTGGTGGTGGTGGATTGCCTCTAGGGATGATGACAAACAGTACAAGGGAAGAACAACCTCCTGAGGTTGAGGTGTTCTTGAGCTCGGTGAGCTTGTGTGTGTGAGGATGGTCTGAATGATCTGTCCCCTGCGTGTCGTTGTTGTCTCTCCCTTTCTATGGTGGCTAGCTCTACTTATATAAGCCCTGGTCCTCTTCTCAAATATCGAGGGGGAAGGGAGCCAACAATGGCAGGCTAATTTGAAGGGGGACAACTAGTACAAGCTATCCTGACAAAAGTGGTCTTCGCCTGCCGAAAGCTCTGGTGGTGACGCCGTCTTGGGCTCTCCGATGACCTCCGTCTTGCCGTCCTCCTGGTCTTGGTCTCGTTGCACAAATATAGCAACCTTTGCTTGATGCCTCGGTACTCTTTGCCTGCGCTGGCCTCCTTTGCACCAAAGAGGAAACAAGGACGCTGCGCACGCTGGCGCCCGCCTAGCGCCCGCCTGGTATTGTGCGTCATGGGTCACATCACGAGGGTCTTGTGAGGTTTGCCCTGCCTTGATATCTCCGCTCCTCGTGAGCCTACCTGGCTAGGCCACTCCCGAGGAGGCCTTGCGTCGTCCGCCTCACGAGGCTTGGACACTCGCGAGGGTCTTGGATGCTTTGTTGGTGAAGATGGGCCGTACGGCCTACTGGCTCAGCCACGCTGCGGGCCGCAGGCAGGCAAGTTTGGGGACCCCCGTTCCCAGAACACCGGCAGTAGCCCCTGGGCCCAAGGTGCGCTCGGGCTTGGCCTCGCGGAGAAGCCAAGGGCCAAGTACGAAGCGCCGCAGGCCCCCAAAGCCTGCGGCCTCGATTGGCGCATGGTGGATGTTTGGATGTGGGCATCTCCGCTTCCCCATGCTGCCTCGGCAACTGCACGACTTGACAAGTCCCTGCGACATGCAAGGAAAACCATCATTACCTGCGATTGTGGGAGACGCCGGTTGGCCTTCTCTTGCTATAAATGGGGAGGGGGCGGAGCCCCCGTTGCCCATCTCTTCCTCGCTTGCTTGCTTCTTCCTCCTTGCTCCACTACTGACCACAATGGCGCCCATCAGAAAGTTCTCTACTGAAGAGAAAGGAAAGGCTCCCCATGATGATCCGGGGCTTCTTCCACCAAAGAATAGGTCGATCCATCGCTGTGATGAAGCGGCGATGCATGTGGTGTCGAGGCCTTGGTGCGAGCGGCCTCCTCCGGGGTACCCGTTGCCCTTGTACGCCCGAGCCGAAGGCTCGGGAGGACAAAGTGATGAGCAGCGCCGCCCATGCCGCATCCAGGGTCGCCGCGCCTTGGTGACACGTGCCATCACCCCCGGGGTTCACACCGCAGACTCCTCGCGCGAGTTGGTGCTTTTGGCGCAGATGCCTCCAAGCTCCTGGATCCGCTTCCCGCGGTTCTTCCCCGACATGATGCCGCCAAGGGGGCCTCTCGAGCTCTGGCTGCAGCACGCCGACTGTAGCGCTCCGGCGACCGGAGCAGAGATCGAAGCGGTCCCCACCGACAAGATCTTCATGACGTGCGGCTGGGGCGAGATCGCGTGGGTCTGCCATGCGAGGGGCGCCCTCGCGATCCAGTTTGCGTACGACGGTGTCTCCACGCTCTTCTTCAAGGTCTTCGATGCTGAGGGCCGCCACCTGGGTGCTGCTTCGGAGAGGAGCGCGAGGCTGATGCGTGCCCTGCTCGCGACCACTCCAGCGGCAGCAGCCCTTGGGAGTCCAGCAGCTCTCCTGAGCTCTATGAGACTCCGGAGACGAGCGATGATAGCTACGTGCCCCCGATCTCTCGCGGCGCTCGGAGCAGAGCTGCGGTGTCCGGCCGTTGTCGCCGCTAATCTGGATGGGGTTGGCGCCGGTCTCCCGTGGCCCACTGTTGATGATGGCGTCCACCATGGGAGGATGTAGATAGGATTCCCCTTAGTATCAGCTTTTGTTTCCTGCGATGAATCATGAATTACCCTGTGGGAGCATGTAAGGGTCTATAATGTCTTTCGTGCTTATCTTCCCTGTTATGAGAATTTGGTGAACTCAAGTCCCATTAAGGCTCGGTCCCCCTTTCTTTCCTCACGATAGCTTGTTGCTCTACGCTGACAGGTCCCGGTCCCCAGGCAGGCTACAGCCTTCGCTGGTATGCCAGGTCGCGTGCCGTGGTCAAGGCCAGGAGGTGTGCGGCCCGAGGTCCAGTAAGAGCCCCTAAGGCGCGATGCTCAGGAGGTCCCCCTTAGCGCTCAAGCAGCCATGGTAAGGCGAGAAAGGGAGTCGACGTGGCCGCAACGGGGCTGCGGTAAGGCGTGAGTGACCATTAGGCCCGAACATTTAGCCGATCCGAGTGTGGGACTTATCTTGTTGATCTCGTGGCGACTCCTGACGTTGCGCTAGGGCTGCGCGCCTACTTGTGCGGCATAGCTAGGCCGACCCATATGAGTTTCCCTCCCCTCATGCTCTCCTTAGTGCTCTACGTCCTCAGGTCCCGGCCCTCAAGCGAGCTCAGCACCACTGGTATGCCAGGTCGCGATGCCGTGGTCAAGGCCAGGGGGTGAGGGCTGGAGAGCCAGTAAGAGCTCCTGAGTCGCGATGCTCAGGAGCCCCCCTTTTAACGCGCAAGCGAATTGCATGAGAGAAAAGGAGACTCGCGGTGCCGCCTGCTATCCTTCCCACGGGATCCCTGTGAACAGGCACAAGAAGAAACACGGTTTGCATTACAACTATCAGCCTGCCACTGGTTGCTCTGAATGAGGTGAAGGCACTGAGGGCCTGATGAGGTGACGTCCGCGGGGTGTGCCGTGAGCCAGAGCTCGACCACTCAGATTTGTCGGCGTGGCAGGGATGGACCCATGCACCAGCGCCGTGCATGTATGGAGGCCCCGGGGGAGGCGATGATCGAGCAGGTGATAGCAGTTGGCAGGTTAGGCATGGAGAGCAGATCAACTTGGATAAATGCAGGAAGATGCGTGCCACCGGGTCCGGCCTGAGCGGCTTGGGGATGATGCAGCCCGAGGGGCGCCCCCAACAAGGTAACATAAAGACATAAGCAAAAGGGATACATGCCCCAGGGACAGACCCACACGGCCTGGGAATAATGCAGCCCGAGGGGCACTCCTAGCTAAACGAGCTTGGAAGATGTCACCTGGTTCTGCAGACGAAGTAGAGTTGGTGCAGCTGAAGGCGTGCGTCGAAGGAACGACTCCTCATGAGCCACCAGAGCCCTGAGCCTCGGGAGGCTTTGGGGCTCGGGAGGTTCCCTGAAGACCGTCTCCTTCTCCTCCAGAACAGTGTGGTGCCTGGCTTCCTGAGGCGCCAGGACACGTCGCATGTTGCGCTGATAGGCCGATGCCATGCTTGGCAAGCCAAAGGGCATACGAACGTAGCTGTGCGGTGGGCCCTCGCAGCGGCCCACACGTGAAGGCCAGAAATGCTCCTGAGATGCAGCCCTGTTGAGCCCTAGGACGTCGACGCAAACACGCAGCACAGCATCCTCGCTAGGATGCGGAGCTGCGCCTCGTGGGCGGTTGTCGCCTCACATGTCTCTCGCTTCTTGCAGTTCCTGGGTGGTCATGGTGATGAACTCCTGAGTAGTGGGCACTCCTTTCCCTGTGCTCTCCTGAGGGCCACGTGCCGCGAAGCATGCCTCCAAGTGGTGCCCAAGTGCCTCCCTCATGAGGTTGGCAAGGTCTGTGGCCCTCCAAGAGAGAGCCCCGAGCCCTGCCTAAGGAGGGCGCCGGGTGCGCCTTCCTATGCAATGGAGGGAGGCGCCCATGGAGCGGGCGCTAGCCCTAACGTGGATCCTGTCGCGACGCCATCCTCCTGAGGTCCTGCACGGTGCGTCTTCTTCTTCTTGGGGAAGGCCTCCAGAGGGCCTTCATTTATGCTGTTGGGGTCGTCGATTGCTGCGGCTTGAAAGGTGCACTCGAGGGAGCACACCGCATCCCTTTCCTCACACGGGACCATGATGATTCCTCCGCTTCCTAGCATCTTGAGAACGTTGTAGCCGTGATGAGTGACTGCCATGAACTTGGCCAGGGCTGGATACCCGAGGATGGCATTGTATGGTAGGCGGATGTGCGCGACGTCGAAGTCGATGAGCTCGGTGCGGTAGTTCTTGCGCTCCCCGAAGGTGACAGGCAGGCGGACCTGCCCTATCGGTGTGGTGGAGCCGTCGGTCACTCCTGAGAAAGGCTTGGTGGGCTGGAGCTGCTCATATGGCATTTGGAGGTTGTCAAACGTGTCGACGGATAGGACGTTGAGCCCTGCGCCGCCGTCGATAAGGGTCTTGGTGACCTGCACATTGATGATGACCGGGGAACACAGCATAGGGAGGGTGCCAGCGGTGGTTGCGCACTTGAGATGATCCGCTGAGTTGAAAGTGATGACGCATTGGGACCATCTGAGCGGGCGTGTGGCCTCGAGCTTGGGGAGAGCCGCGTTCACCTCGTGAGCGAACTGCTTGAAGACGCGCTGAGAGCCTGGGGCCTGGGTGCCGCCCAAGATGCAGGCGACTGCACGCGGTTCCTGGAAGCCCCTAGCCCCCTCGTCCTGGTGGTGGTCGTCGTTCCTTCTTGGTGGCGGCAGCGGGGGAAGACCGACGTTGCCCTAGGGGCGATCCTCACGAGGCGGGTCCCTCCAGGCACCCTCGCGAGGTTGGTCCTGCCAGTGGTCCTCACGAGGCCGGTCGGGCCACTCCTGGCCTGGGCCATGGTCGTCCCAGCGTCTGCCTCCACATCCTCCTCCACGGCCGTAGCCCTGGTCGTTGTGCTCGGGGCGTCAACCGTAGCATCCCTCGCGTATGGCTCTGAGCTCTTGACAGTCGCTGGTGTTGTGGGTGTTCAGGTTGTGGAAGGCACAGAACGGTCGGCCGTTCTTGGATGACTCGGGCTGATCTCTGCCTCGCTTGATGTCGGGCTCCGCTGCGAGCACAGCTACCTCCTTGCGCTTCACGTCCTTGGCCTTGGCCTTCTTCTCCTCCGCGCCCATGACTGGCAGCTCAAGGAGAGAGAGACGCCCCTCCTCAGCTCTTGCGCACTTGGTCGCCAGGTTGAACAGCTCCTGAGATGTGCTGAGCTCCTCGTTTATGGCGAGCTCTTCCTTCATCTTGACGTCGCGGATGCCGTTGGAAAACGCGGAGATGATGGCCTCGTCCGTGACCTTGGGGATCTTGAGGCGGGTGTTGTTGAAGCGCTGGATGTACTTCTGGAGGGTCTCTCCTGGTTGCTGCCTGGTGCGGCATAGATCACCAGCGGCTGGTGGGCGGTCGCGAGTGCCCTGGAAGTTGGCGATGAAGCGGTCGCGCATCTCGTCCCAGGAGGAGATTGAGCCGGGCTGCAGGTTCAGGAGCCAGGAGCGAGCTCCATCCTTGAGAGCCATGGGAAACCAGTTCGCCATGACTTTTTCGTCGCCGTTGGCCGCTTCGATGCTCAGCTCATAGAGCTGCAGGAACTCCGTGGGGTCTGCGGTGCCGTCGTAGTGAGGAGGCAGATCCGGCTTGAACTTGCCCGGCTAGGCGACGCTACGCAACTCAGGGGTAAAGGCACGGCAGCCAGCCATGGTCGCCGGGGCCCGCTTCAGAGGTGGAACTTGGTCTTGACGAGGTCCACGCCGCACCGCTGCGGGCAGTGCGCGGTCTTGACGAGGTGGCACGTGGAGCACAGGTGCAGCTTCTCGCGACCGCGGAATTTCTTGGCAGCTTCTCTCTTCGCGTGCGAGCACCGGGCATGGCGCATCACGCCGCGGAGCCGTGTGCCTTGGTGCCAAGGCGACATCTTGGGGCTGAGGTGGTGGAGGCACACCATGAGCCCCGTCGCCCGCAGCTGGTTGAGGGGGAGGCAAAGAGTGGGACGGCGCCGGAGAGCCCCTGCGGCGCAGATGAGCTCGGCGACGCGTTCGAGCCACTCCTCGTAGAGGTCGTCAACGGGGCGGTAGTGCAGGAGCTCATTCGCCGCGAGGAGCGCGGCCCGTGCCTCCATGGGAGCGCGGTGCGTGTGAGACGAAGAACCGGCAGGTGTTAGCGATGGAGTGGCGGTGCGGCCGTCCTGCCGCATCGAAGGATGTAGCGAGGATGCCTGCTGCTCGTTCCCTGCTGGGCCGGTGGCAGCGTTGGCGGCGGGAGATGGAGAACGGCGATGTGACCCGCCAATGGGAGCCGTCTGAGTGACGCGGGCGGTGAGGGCAACCCGACGCTCAGCTCGAGCACGGCGAGCGTCCGCCATAGAGACGACGGAGCGACGGAGCGACGAACTGACGAAAGGGAAGCTACGTCGCACCCCTACCTGGCGCGCCAAATGTCGGATGTGGGGTTCCGACAAACCCTTAAGGTTCGAACACCAGAGTGCACGCGAAGTCTTTCCCTCCTACCAATCTACGCCCTAGCTCACTAAGATTTCGCAGACGAACTCGACGAACTCGCAACACAGAAAGACACAAGGTTTATACTGGTTCGGGCCACCGTTGTGGTGTAGTACCCTACTCTAGTGTGGTGGTGGTGGATTACCTCTAGGGTTGATGATGGACTGCACAAGGGAAGAACAACCTCCTGAGGTTGAGGTGTTCTTGATCTCGGTGAGCTTGTGTGTGTGAGGATGCTCTGAATGATCCGTCCCCTGCGTGTCATTGTTGTCTCTCCCTTTCTATGGTGGCTAGCTCTACTTATATAAGCCCTGGTCCTCTTCCCAAATATCGAGCGGGAAGGGAGCCAACAATGGCGGGCTAATTTGAAGGGGGGCAGCTAGTATAAGCTATCCTGACAAAAGTGGTCTTCGCCTGCCAAAAGCTCTGGTGGTGACGCCGTCTTGGGCTCCACGATGACCTACTTCTTGCCGTCCTCCTGGTCTTGGTCTCGTTGCACCAATATAGCAACCTTTGCCTGATGCCTCGGTACTCTTCGCCTGCGCTGGCCTCCTTTGCACCAAAGAGGAAACAAGGACGCTGTGTGCTGGCGCCCGCCTGGCGCCCGCCTGGTGTCGTGCGTCATGGCTCACATCACGAGGGTCTCGTGAGGTTTGCCCTGCCTTGATATCTCCGCTCCTCGTGAGCCTGCCTGGCTTGGCCACTCCCGAGGAGGCCTTGCGTCGTCCGCCTCGTGAGGCTTGGACCCTCGCGAGGGTCTTTGATGCTTTGCTGGTGAAGATCGGCCGTACGGCCTGCTGGCTCAGCCACGCCGCGGGCCGCAGGCAGGCAAGTCTGGGGACCCCCATTCCCAGAACGCCGACAATTGCTCGCAAGGCATATAGTGATTTGCATTACCAATAGGGCCCAGAGATACCTCTAGGATACACAAATCCTAATCTTGATCTATACCAACTCAACAAACACCATCGGAGACACCTGTAGAGCATCTTTATAGTCACCCAGTTACGTTGTGACTTTGATAGCACACTAAGTGTTCCTCCGGTATTCAAAAGTTGCATAATCTCATAGTCATAGGAACATGTATAAGTTATGGAGAAAGCAATAGCAGTTAACTAAACATTCATCGTGCTAAGCTAACGGATGGGTCAAGTCAATCACATCATTCTCCAATGATGTGATCCCGTTTTATCAAATGACAACTCTTTGTCCATGGCTAGGAAACTTAAGAATCTTTGATCATCGAGCTAGTCAAATAGAGGCATACTAGTGACACTCTGTTTCTCTATGTATTCACACATGTACTAAGTTTCCGGTTAATACAATTCTAGCATGAATAATAAACATTTATCATGATATAAGGAAATATAAATAACAAATTAATTATTGCCTCTAGGGCATATTTCCTTCACCTTGGACCCTTGGGGGGGCGCACCAGCCCACCATGGGGCTGGTTCCCTCCCATATTCAGCCCATTAAGTCCTCTAGGGTAGGTGGCCCCACCCGGTGGACTCCCGGACACCTTTCGGTGGTCCCGGTACAATACCGATAACCCCCGAAACCATTCCGGTGACTGAAACTGGACTTCCCATATATAAATCTTCACCTCAGGACCATTCCGAAACTCCTTGTGATGTCCAGGATCTCATCCGGGAATCCAAACAACCTTCGGTAACCACATACAATTTCCCATAACAACTCTAGCGTCACCGAACCTTAAGTGTGTAGACTCTACAGGTCCGGGAAGCATGCAGACATGAAAGAGATACCTCTCCAGCCAATAACCAATAGCGGGATCTAGATACCCATATTGGCTCCCACATGTTCAACAATGATCTCATCGGATGAACCGTGATGTCTGGGATTCAATCAATCCCGCATACAATTCCCTTTGTGTGTCGGTATGTTACTTTCCCGAGATTCGATCATCGGTATCTCCATACCTTGTTCAATCTTGTTACAGGCAAGTCTCTTTACTCGCTCCATAATGCATGATCCAGTGGCTAACTCCTTAGTCACATTGAGCTCTTTATGATGATGCATTACCGAGTGGGCCCAGAGATGCCTCTCCGTCATACGGAGTGACAAATCCCAGTCTCGATTCGTGCCAACCCAACAGACACTTTTGGAGATACCTGTAGTGCACCTTTATACTCACCCATTATGTTGTGATGTTTGATACACCCAAAGCATTCCTACAGTATCTGGGAGTTGCACAATCTCATGGTCTAAGGAAATGATACTTGACATTAGAAAATCTCTAGCAAACGAACTACACGATTTTGTGCTATGCTTAGGATTGGGTCTTGTCCATCACATCATTCTCCTAATGATGTGGTCCCATTATCAACGACATCAAATGTCCATGGTCAGGAAACCACAACCATCTATTGATCAATGAGCTAGTCAATTAGAGGCTCACTAGGGACATGTTGTGGTCTATGTATTCACACATGTATTACGGTTTCCGGTTAATACAATTATAGCATGAACAATAGATAATTATCATGAACAAGGTGATATAATAATAAATATTTTATTATTGCCTCTAGGGAATATTTCCAACAATATCCCACTTGCACTAGAGTCAATAATCTAGTTACATTTTGATGAGTTGAACACCCATAGAGTTCTGGTGTTGATCATGTTTTGCTCGTGGAAGAGGTTTAGTCAACGGATCTGCGACATTCAGATCCGTATGCACTTTACAATTATCTATGTATCCATATTGAATATATTCACGAATGGAGTTGAAGTGAGACTTGATATGCCTAGTCTTCTTGTGAAACCAAGGCTCCTTGGCAAGGGCAATAGATCCAGTGTTGTCACAGAAGAGAGTCATCGGGCCCGATGCATTGGGAATCACTCCTAGGTCGGTGATGAACTCCTTCATCCAGACTGCTTCCTATGCTGCCTCCGAGGCAGCTATGTACTCCACTTAACATGTAGATCCCGCCACGACGCTTTGCTTGCAACTGCACCAGCTGACTGCCCCACCATTCAAAATGTACACATATCCGGTTTGTGACTTCGAGTCATCCAGATCTGTATCGAAGCTAGCATCGACATAACCCTGTACGATGAGCTCTTCGTCACCTCCATAAAAGAGAAACAAATCCTTAGTCCTTTTCAGGTACTTCAGGATATTCTTGACTGCTGTCCAGAGTTCCATACCAGGATCACTTTAGTACCCCCCTACCAAACTTATGGCAAGGTTCACATTAGGTGTGGTACACAGCATGGCATACATAATAGAGCCTATGGCTGAGGCATAGGGGATGGCACTCATCTTTTCTCTATCTTCTGCCAAGGTCGGGCATTGAGCCATGCTCAATCTCACACCTTGCAACACAGGCAAGAAACCCTTCTTGGACTGATTCATATTTAACTTATTCAATATCTTGTCAAGGTATGTGCTTTGTGAAATACCAATGAGGCGTCTCGATCTATCTCTATAGATCTTGATGCCTAATATGTAAGCAACTTCTCCAAGGCCCTTCATTGAAAAACACTTATTCAAGTAGGCCTTTATGCTTTCCGAAAGTTCTATATGATTTCCCATCAATAGTATGTCATCCACATATAATATGAGAAATGCTACAAAGCTCCCATTCACTTTCTTGTAAATACAGGCTTCTCCATAAGTCTATATAAACCGAAACACTTTGATTATTTCATCAAAGTGAATGTTCCAACTCCGAGATGCTTGCACCAACCCATAGATGGAGCGCTAGAGCTTGCATACCTTGTCAGCATTCTTAGGATCGACAAAACCTTCCGGCTGCATCATATACAATTCTTCCTTAAGGAAACCGTTTAGGAATGTCGTTTTGACGTCCATTTGCCATATCACATAATCATAAAATGCGACAATTGCTAAGATGATTCGGACGGACTTCAGCTTCCCTACGGGTGGGAAGGTCTCATCGTAGTCAACCCCTTGAAAATGTCGATAACCCTTAGTGACAAGCCGAGCCTTATACACGATCACATTACCATCCACGCCAGTCTTCTTTTTAAAGATCCACTTATTCTCTATGGCTTGCCGATCATCGGGCAAGTCTGTGAAAGTCCATACTTTGTTTTCATACATGGATCCTATCTTGGATTTCATGGCTTCAAGCCATTTGTTGGAATCTGGGCCCGCCATCGCTTCTTCATAGTTCGAAAGTTCACCATTGTATAACAACATGATTTCCAGGACAGGGTTGTCGTACCACTCTGGCGCGGAACATGTCCTTGTGGACTTATGAAGTTCAATAGCAACTTGATCCGAAGTTTCATGACCAACATCGTTAACTTCCTCTCTAGTCGGTGCAGGCATCACAAAAACATCTTTCTGAGCTGCGCTACTCTCTGGTTCAAGAGGGAGTACCTCATCAAGTTCTACTTTCCTCCCACTTACTTCTTTCGAGAGAAACTCTTTCCCTAGAAAGGATCCATTCTTGGCAACAAATATATTGCCTTTGGATCTGAGGTAGAATGTATACCAAATAGTTTCTTTAGGGTATCCTATGAAGACGCATTTTTCCAATTTGGGTTCAAGCTTTCCAGGTTGAAGTTTCTTGACATAAGCATCACATGCCCGAACTTTTAGAAACGGCATCTTAGCTTTCTTCCCAAACCATAATTCATATGGTGTCATCTCAACGGATTTCGACGGAGCCTATTTAAAGTGAATGCAGAAGTCTCTAAAGCATAACCCCGAAATCATAGCGGTAGACCGGTAAGAGACATCATAGATAGCACCATATCCAATAGAGTGCGATGACGATGTTCCGACACACCATTACGCTGAGGTGTTCCAGGTGGCGTGAGTTGTGAAACAATTCCACATTTCCTTAAGTGTGTGCCAAACTCGTGACTCAAGTATTCTCCTCCACGATCTGATCTTAAGAACTTTATTTTCGTGTCATGTTTATTCTCTACCTCGCTCCGAAATTCCTTGAACTTTTCAAAGGTCTCAGACTTGTGTTTCATTAAGTAGACATACCCATATCTAATTAAGTCAACAATGAGGGTGAGAACATAACGATAGCCACCGCGAGCCTCAACGCTCATTGGACCACACACATCAGTATGTATGATTTTCAACAAGTTGGTTGCTCGCTCCATTGTTCCGGAGAACAGAGTCTTGGTCATTTTGCCCACGAGGCATGCTTCACACGTGTCAAATGATCCATAATCAAGAGACTCCAAAAGTCCATCTGTATGGAGTTTCTTCATGCGTTTGACATCAATGTGACCAAGGCGGCAGTGCCACAAGTATGTGGGACTATCATTGTCAACCTTACATCTTTTGGCATTCACACTATGAATATGTGTAACATCACATTCGAGATTCAATAAAAATAAACCATTGACCAGCGGGGCATGACCATAAAACATATCTCTCATATAAATAGAACAACCATTATTCTCGTATTTAAATGAGTAGCCATCTTGCATTAAACGAGATCCAGATACAATGTTCATGCTCAAAGCTGGTACTAAATAAAAATTATTGAGGTTTAAAACTAACCCCAAAAGTAGATGTAGAGGTAGCGTGCCGACGACGATCACATCGACCTTGGAACCATTCCCGACGTGCATCGTCACCTCGTCCTTCGCCAGTCTCCGCTTATTCCGCAGCTCCTGTTTTGAGTTACAAATATGAGTAACCGCACAGGTATCAAATACCCAGGAGCTACTACGAGCGCTGGTAAGGTACACAAAAATAACATGTATATCGCATATACCTTTGGTGTTGCCGGCCTTCTCATTCGCTAAGTACTTGGGGCAGTTCCATTTCCAGTGACCATTTCCCTTGCAATAAAAGCATTGAGTCTCAGGCTTGGGTCCATTCTTTGGCTTCTTCCCGTCAACTGACTTACCGGGCGCGGCAACTCCCTTGCCATCCTTCTTGAAGTTCTTCTTACCCCTGCCTTTCTTGAAACTAGTGGTCTTATTCACCATCAACACTTGATGTTCCTTTGTGATCTCCACCTGCGCTGATTTCATCATTGAATATAACTCAGGAATGTACTTCTCCATCCCTTGCATATTGTAGTTCATCACAAAACTCTTGTAGCTAGGTGGAAGCGACTGGAGGATCCTGTCAATGACCGAGTCATCTGGAAGATTAACTCCTAGCTGAGACAAGTGGTTGTGCAACCCAGACATTTTGAGTATACGCTCGCTGACAGAACTGTTTTCCTCCATCTTACAACTGTATAACTTGTCGAGGACTTCATATCTCTCGACCCGGGCATGAGCTTGGAAAACCATTTTCAGCTCTTGGAACATCTCATATGCTTTGTGTTGCTCAAAATGCTTTTGGAGCCCCAGTTCTAAGATGTAAAGCATGCCACACTGAACCATCGAGTAATCATCACTACGCGACTGCCATGCAATCATAACGTCTTGAGTTGCTGGGAAAATGGGTGCGTCACCTAGCGGTGCTTCAAGGACATATGCTTTCTTGGCAACTATGAGGATGATCCTCAAGTTACGGACCCAGTCCGTATATCTGCTACCATCATCTTTCAGCTTGGTTTTCTCTAGGAACGCGTTGAAGTTGAGGGCAACATTAGCTTGGGCCATTTGATCTACAAGACATATTGTAAAGATATTTTTAGACTAAGTTCATGATAATTAAGTTCATCTACTCAAATTATTTAATGAACTCCCACTCAGATAGACATCCCTCTAGTCATCTAAGTGATTCATGATCCGACTCGACTAGGTCGTGCCCGATCATCACGTGAGACAGACTAGTCATCAACGGTGAACATCTCCATGTTGATCGCATCTACTATACAACTCATGTTTGACCTTTCAGTCTCTCGTGTTCCGAGGCCATGTCTGTACATGCTAGGCTCGTCAAGTCAACCTAAGTGTTTCGCATGTGTAAATCTGGCTTACACCCGTTGTTTGCGAACGTTAGAATCTATCACACCCGATAATCATGTGGTGCTTTGAAACAACGAACCTTCACAACGGTGCACAGTTAGGGCGAACACATCTCTTGCAATTTTAGTGAGGGATCATCTTATTTATGCTACCGCCGTTCAAAGCAAATAAGATGTAAATATGACAAACATCACATGCAAATCATAAGGTGACATGATATGGCCAATATCATCTTGCGCCTTTGATCTCCATCTTCGAGGCACGGCATGATCACCTTCGTCACCGGCATGACACCACGATCTCCATCATCGTGTCTTCATGAAGTTGTCTCGCCAACTATTACTTCTACTACTATGGCTAACGGTTAGCAATAAACTAAAGTAATTACATGGTGTTTACATTGACTCGCATATCATACAATAAATTAAGACAACTGCTATGGCTCCTGCCAGTTGTCATACTCATCGACATGCAAGTCGTGATTCCTATTACAAGAACATGATCAATCTCATACATCACATATATCATTCATCACATCCTTTTGGCCATATCACATCACATCGCATACCCTACAAAAACAAGTTAGACGCCCTCTAATTGTTGTTGCATGTTTTACGTGGCTTCTATGGGTTTCTAGCAAGAACGTTTCTTACCTATGCAAAAGCCACAATGGTGATATGCAAATTGCTATTAACCCTTCATAAGGACCCTCTTCATCGAATCTGATCCGACTAAAGTGGGAGAGACAGACACCTGCTAGCCACCTTATGTATCAAGTGCATGTCAGTCGGTGGAACCTGTCTCACGTAAGCGTACGTGTAAGGTCAATCCGGGCCGCTTCATCCCACAATGCCGCCGAATCAAGATAAGACTAGTAACAGTAAGAAAATTGACCAAATCATCGCGCACAACTACTTTGTGTTCTACTCGTGCATCGAATCTACGGATAGACCTAGCTCATGATGCCACTGTTGGGGAATGTAGTAATAATTCAAAATTTTCATACGTGTCACCAAGATCAATCTAGGAGATGCTAGCAATGACAGAGAGAGGGAGTGCATCTTCATACCCTTGAAGATCGCTAAGCGGAAGCGTGTTAAGAACGCGGTTGATGGAGTCGTACTCGCGGCGATTCAAATCGCGGAAGATCCGATCCAAGTGCCAAACGGACGACACCTCCGCCTTCAACACATGTATAGCCCAGGGACGTATCCTCCTCCTTGATCCAGCAACGGTAGAGGAGAAGTTGAGGGAGAGCTCCGGCAGCACGACGACGTGGTGGTGGTGGAGCTCGTGGTTCTCCGGCAGGGCTTCGCCAAGCACTACAGAGGAGGAAAAGGTGTTGGAGGGGGAGGGCTGCGCCAGGGGAAGGGGTGCGGCTGCCCTCCCACCCCCACTATTTATAGGGGGAAGGGAAGAGGCGGCCGCCCCCCTAGATGCATCTAGAGGGGGCGGCGGCCAGGAGGGGGAAACTTGCCCCCCCCTCCCCCTAGGGTTTCCAACCCTAGGAGCCTTGGGCCCTAGGGGGGGCGCACCAGCCCACCAGGGGCTGGTTCCCTCCCATATTCAGCCCATTAAGTCCTCCGGGGCAGGTGGCCCCACCCGGTGGACCCCCGAACACCTTTCGGTGGTCCCGGTACAATACCGATTACCCCCGAAACCATTCCGGCGACTGAAACTGGACTTCCCATATATAAATCTTCACCTCAGGACCATTTCAGAACTCCTCGTGACATCCGGGATCTCATCCGGGACTCCGAACAACCTTCGGTAACCACATACAATTTCCCATAACAACTCTAGCGTCACCGAACCTTAAGTGTGTAGACCCTATGGGTTTGGGAACCATGCAGACATGACCGAGATACCTCTTCGGCAAATAACCAACAGCGGGATATGGATACCCATATTGGCTGCCACATGTTCCATGATGATCTCATCAGATGAACCACGATGTCGGGGATTCGATGAATCCCGCATACAATTCCCTTTGTCTATCGGTATGTTACTTGCCCGAGATTTGATCGTTGGTATCACCATACCTCGTTCAATCTCATTACCGGCAAGTCTAATTACTCGTCCCGTAATGCATGATCCCGTGGCTAACTCCTTAGTCACATTGAGCTCGTTATGATGATGCATTACCGAGTGGGCCCAGAGATACCTCTCTGTCATACGGAGTGACAAATCCCTATCTCGATTCGTGCCAGCCCAACAGACACTTTCGGAGATACCTGTAGTGCACCTTTGTCGTCACCCAGTTATGTTGTGACGTTTGATACACCCAAAGCATTCCTACCGCATCCGGAAGTTGCACAATCTCATGGTCTAAGGAAATGATACTTGACATTATAAAAGCTCTTGCAAACGAACTACATGATCTTGTGCTATGCTTAGGATTGGGTCTTGTCCATCGCATCATTCTCCTAATGATGTGATCCCATTATCAACGACATCCAAAGTCCATGGTCAGGAAACCACAACCATCTATTGATCAATGAGCTAGTCAACTAGAGGCTCACTAGGGACATGTTGTGGTCTATGTACTCACACATGTATTACGGTTTCCGGTTAATACAAGTATAGCATGAACGATAGACAATTATCATGAACAAGGAAATATAATAATAACTATTTTATTATTGCCTCTAGGGCATATTTCCAACAGAGTTCACAAGAACTTTCATGAGTGAAGAAAGTTTGCCCCCTACCAATTCACAAGCACCCACAACATCAATTCAATCCAAAAAAGATGGGGATTCATCCAACGAGAATGCAAAAAATATTGTGTCGCGCTTGAGAGCGTCCAAGCCCGTCCCGTGAGCGGCCTAGGCCTTGGTGACTTGGTATGAACCTCTCTCTTTTCGATCATGCATTCATTCATGTTGGCATGCCATTTTAGTTTCATATTACAATTGTGGTTGCATGTTTGATTGTGTAGGTGTCGGTGTCAAAACCGGCGGATCTCGGGTAGGGGGTCCCGAACTGTGCGTCTAGGCCGGATGGTAACAGGAGGCAGGGGACACAATGTTTTACCCAGGTTCGGGCCCTCTTGATGGAGGTAAAACCCTACGTCCTGCTTGATTGATATTGATGATATGGTAGTACAAGAGTAGATCTACCATGAGATCAAAGAGGCTAAACCCTAGAAGCTAGCCTATGGTATGATTGTTGTTTGTCCTACGGACTAAAACCCTCCGGTTTATATAGACATCGGAGAGGGCTAGGGTTACACAGAGTCGGTTACAATGGTAGGAGATCTACATATCCGTATCGCCAAGCTTGCCTTCCACGCCAAGGAAAGTCCCTTCCGGACACGGGACGAAGTCTTCAATCTTGTATCTTCATAGTCCAGGAGTCCGGCCGAAGGTATAGTCCGGCTATCCAGACACCCCCTAATCCAGGACTCCCTCGGTAGCCCCTGAACCAGGCTTCAATGACGATGAGTCTGGCACGCAGATTGTCTTCGGCATTGCGAGGCGGGTTCCTCCTCCAAGTACTTCATAGAAGATTTTGAACACAAAGGTAGTGTTCGGCTCTGCAAAATAAGTTTCCACATATTGCCATAGAGAGAATAATATTTACACAAATCTAATCTGCTGACGTATTCCATAGTGTGACATCACACCACGACCAAGTCTTTATTCGAATCGTTTTACTGTCCCACCTCAGCGCGTTTAGCGAGGCGATTCCCTTGGCACGTCTTGTCAAAGCAGAGATCGTGTCCCCTTATTCTGGGATTCTCATCAATACGGGCGTGGGTAACCCAACCGCGCCATTGATTACGGCGCTTGGGAGATAAGCGAGTTTTACCAGGCTGGTGGGGACACATAGTCGCGTCCGCCCATATAAGGGGATAAGGATCCACCTTTTCATCCACGCCTTCTTCCTCCTTTGCCTATCCATTTCCGCGCACTCAAGCTCCAGTGCCCAAGTCCGCACACCCCACCTCAACCTTCTCCAGCCATGTCTGGAGCGGGAGGCAAGTGGATGGTCTCCTCCGTCACGGAGGGACACATCAAAAAACTGAGGAAGGCCGGATACTTGTCTAACAACATCGCGCACCGGCTTCCCGAAGAGGGGCAGCTCGTCCCCACCCCTAGGCCCCATGAGAGGGTGGTGTTCCTCCCCCATTTCTTCCGCGGACTGGGCTCCCCTCTCCACCCATTTGTCCGAGGGATCATGTTCTACTATGGCCTGGATTTCCACGATCTGGCCCCGAACTTTGTCCTTGACATCTCGGCATTTATCGTCATGTGCGAGGCTTTCCTCTGCATCCGCCCCCATTTCAGCCTATGGCTCAAGACTTTCAATGTCAAGCCGAAGGTGGTGCGCGGCACCCAGGCGGAGTGCGGAGGTGCCATGGTGGGCAAGATGCCCAACGTCCTATGGCTCGAGGGCTCCTTTGTGGAGACCCTAAAGGGGTGGCAATCGGGGTGGTTTTACATCACCGAGGCGCGCGACCCTGAATGGGTCACAGCCCCCGAGTTCCGATCCGGACCCCCTACGCGGCTCACCTCCTGGAAAGAGACGGGCCTATCATGGGGTAAAAAAGGAGAGCTGACATGACTCCAAACATGCGTCCAAACCCTGGTGGACAAGAAGCTCAAACTTGTCAACGTAGTCCAGGTTATGCTCATCCGCCGGATCCTCCCGTGTCAACAATGGGCTTTCAACCTGTGGGAGTTTGACCCGGCGCAGCACCGAACTCTGAGCAGGCTCTTCGACACGATGTACGAAGATGCCTGGAAGGTGCTTTTCAAGGGCGCCGAGGCCCCCGCATCCGCTATTGAGGATCGCGGATTCAGCACACAGCGTCACGCTAGTGCGGTAAGTTGTTTTTACCTTTTACAGGGTATTAATTTTTCACAGTTTGACTCCATGCGGGATCTAAGCTCCCTTACCTTTGTCAGGATTGGCAGGAGACGTTCAGACAGATCAACTGTCCGGCTCCTTTGCCCGAAGGCCCAGCAGACGCTCGCTTGGCGAAGCTGCTGGTTCCGGCACCCTATGTGGTGCTGGAGAAGTAGGCCAAGAAGAAGGCCACGGGGACTTGAAAGAGTGCCCGACGCCTGGCAGTGTCGGATTCATCATCCGATGACTCCAAGACACACTCCTCCCATGAAGACGAGGAGGAGGAAGAAGAGACCTCTCCCCCTCCAGCTGGGGGAGAGAAGAAAAGGAAGGCCGCCCCAACTGGGGAGGCCGAAGGGTCCAAGAAGGGGAAGACCCTTCCTTCGGACTGCTCCACCAACACCGACGACGGCGAAGAGGAGTGGCCGCACAGGGCCAAGACCCTGGCAAGATCGTAAGTATTCGGACACCAGAGCAATTCATAGTGTTCCTTTCTTGCACAGCTCCTCCTTACGCGGAATATGACTGTACAGTCCGCCCAAGGCCGGGCTTGACGAGTCGTCGAGCGGCTCCCTGGATTCGTCGGATGTGAATTCGCTTCCGGCGGCTACCTCCCCTCACCCTATGGACGACGCCGAGGTGGCGTCCCAACGGGTTCCAAGCCAAGAGGAGGTGGTCCTGGAGGCGCCGCAAGGCGACTTTCCGGACTCTAGGAGTAAAGGGGATAGAACCCCCAAGGGCTCCAAGTCCGGCCTAAGAAAGCGCTGTCCGAGGCTGAAAACAGAGCGGCCGCGGAGCGCACAGAGAGAGGGAAGCAGGAGGCGCGGGTGGAGGAGGTGCAGAAAGAGCTCCAAGCTCTCGTGAAAAAACACGAGAGTTTGGAGCTTGACTCAAAGACGCAAGCGTCCGAGCTTGCGGCAGCCCTCGAAAGCGCGAAGTCTTCCAAGCCGAAGCCCAGAAAGCCCTCCAGGAAATTGAAGCGATGAAGAAGATAGCGGTGGGTAAGGCGTTCATTATGCAAAGCAAGCGCGTGAAAGTGAATGACTTGTTACTTACCCGAGTCCGGAGCTCTCCAGGAGCGTTCGCCGATTTGCCCCGCAGTGCGTCTGATGCCGCCGCCTACTATCGAGCCGAGGAGGGGAGCTTGACAGAGAAGGTGTTCTGGTCTCAGTATGCTGAGGCCGGACACCTGGTGCCTTTGAGCGACCAGCTGAAGCAAATGGTCGAGCTCCACAAGGTGGCCGAACAGGCCATAAAGGGCCTCATAGTTCGGCTTTGGCCTGGAGAGGCTCTGCCTGGTAGCTACTTCAGGCTGGTGAGGCAGCTGGTGGATGCCTGTCCACGTCTTGAAGTAATCAAGCGCTCCGTCTACATCGAAGGTGCCCGTAGGGCGCTTGCCCGTGCTAAAGTGTACTGGGGTAAGATGGATGCGGAGAAGCTGGTGAAGGACGGGCCGCCGCCGGGCAAGGAGCATCGCGTCCTGGAAGCGTATTATGAGGGCGTCCTGAAGGGTGCCCGCCTTATAGCGGATGAATGCTCCAAAGATGTAATTTTTGAGTAAACTCGCATTTGTGATCATGTACGCTGAAAACTTGTTCATATGCGCTAAGCAATGCTTTTGAATTTAAAATATTACCTTCTGTGCGGCCATTTATCAAATTTGAGAGATGGCGAGTCATCGGCTTCTGCCCCCATGCCGCGGGTGCTGGGGTGTTTGGGATAAACATGAGCGCTCTTTTTCCCATTCTTGGGTCCTTTGAGGGAGGCGCTCAACACAACGAACAAGGCAATCGGACTATAATGCTTGAACACTCTCACTTAGCCATAGAATTCTATAATTTTAAATTTCGGCGAAGCCCCTAATGTTCGGAAGACCGAGTTCGGGGCGCTATCCACGCCTAGGCCGGACAAAGCTGACTCCTCGCTCTAAGTGGCATAAGTCTTTAGGGACTCGAAAACCTCTCGAACAGCGACCAGCTCTCGCCTCATCATGACGGTCAGTTTTAGCTTTCTCTACTGAGGTGCTTAGCCCAGCTCAACTGGGACACAATCGCATTAGTTCTCCTAGTGCTACCTTAGCCGATATAAGGAACGTAAGGTACCAAAACATAGGAGCCGGGCAAACCCAACTATTGACCCAAGACATGATTCGAAGCTGATGCATATAATGCTATAAGTTCGGGATGCCGCACTTGTGAAAGTGTTCGGACTTCTCACACCGTATTGTGGGGTACTTAAGCCCCTGGCGTATTGGCCGTACCAAAGTGTATGGGTGCAACATGTCATTAATGAACATATATTCGTAGAAAAGAGTAATGCAATAATAGACGGAAGCTATGCATTGTTTATTCAAAAAAGCTGCGATCAAAGCAGAACGATACAAATAGTGCAATAAGCAAAAGATGGGACTATTTGACATGTCCTTTCCAGGGGTGAGCTGCGGAATGGTATTTGAAACAGGTATACTGCTTGTTATAGAGACCACCTTAGAGTTCCATAGTGCGGCGTAGCTTTCTGCTTTCCTAGTTGTATCATTTGTGCGACAATTGTACTACCGGACAAGCCTTCCGAAGAATGGAGTCCTGAAAATAAGAGAAAATTAAGAAATCGTCAGCCCCTAGTGCGGTTTAAGCCGCGTTTCAGGCGTGCCGTGATGGTGCCCCCCCCCCCCGCTGTGCCCATGGTATTTCCAGAGCATAGTTATGTACGTGCAACACTGGTTTCGCAAGTTCGCGAGGGCTGGGGTTGGGGTCGCATTGCTACGCTTGCTCGGAACGTGCCAGGCGGTCTTGTTGTAGGTTACTCCGGGCGCGCTTGACGGTGTCCAGACGTTTAATGGCCGGACTGGAGAATTTCCTTGAGAGGCTGCTTTGTACTTCCGCTGCGATAGCCGCCATATGCTCCTCCGTTCGGAGAGAGCGTTCGGTGTTTCCATTGACCGTGATGACTCCTTGAGGGCCTGGCATCTTGAGCTTGAGGTATGCGTAGTGCGGCACCACATTGAACTTAGCAAATGTGGTTCGCCTGAGCAGTGCGTGATATCCACTGCGGAACGAGACTATGTCGAAGATTAACTCCTTGCTTCGGAAATTATCCGGAGATCCGAAGACCACTTCAAGTGTAACTGAGCCTGTACAGTTGGCCTCTACACCTGGTATGACGCCTTTAAAGGTCGTTTTAGTGGGTTTAATCCTCGAGGGATCGATGCCCATTTTCCGCACTGTATCCTTTTAAAGCAGGTTCAGGCTGCTGCCGCCGTCCATAAGGACTCTAGTGAGGTGAAATCCGTCAATAATTGGGTCTAGAACCAATGCGGTAAATCCGCCATGACGGATGCTAGTGGGGTGGTCCCTTCGATCAAAAGTGATCGGGCAGGAAGACCATGGGTTGAACTTTGGGGCGACTGGCTCCATCGCGTATACGTCCCTTAGCGCACGCTTCCGCTCCCTCTTGGGGACGTGGGTTGCATATATCATGTTCACTGTCCGCACTTGTGGGGGAAAACCTTTCTGTCCACTGTTGTTCGGCAGCCGGGGCTCCTCCTCGTCATCGCTATGTAGCCCCTTGTCCCTGCTTTCGGCATTTAACTTGCCTGCCTGCTTGAACACCCAACAATCCCTGTTGGTGTGATTGGTTGGTTTTTCGGGGGTGCCATGTATCTGGCATGAGCGGTCGAGTATTCGGTCCAAACTGGACGGGCCAGGAGTATTTCTTTTGAATGGCTTTTTCCACTGACCGGGTTTAGAGCCTCTAAATCCGGCATTAACTGTCGTATCCTCAGCATTGTCGCCGTTAATGCGGCGCTTTTGCTTGTTGCGACGCGACCTGCCACTGCTGTCCTTGGTATCCGAATTACCAGGGCTCTTGGTCATGTTATTGATGCGAGCTAGCCAGCTGTCTTCTCCTGCGCAAAAGCGGGTCATAAGTGTTGTGAGGGCTGCCATAGATTTCGGCTTTTTCTGTCCTAGGTGCCGTGCAAGCCACTCATCGCGGATGTTATGCTTGAAGGCTTCTAGGGCCTCTGCGTCCGGACAGTCGACAATTTGATTTTTCTTGGTTAGGAACCATGTCCAGAATTGTCTGGCCGATTCCTCTGGCTGCTGAATGATGTGGCTTAGGTCATCGGCGTCTGGTGGTCGCACATAAGTGCCCTGGAAATTATCAAGGAATGCGGCTTCTAGGTCTTCCCAACAACCAATTGATTATGCTGGCAAGCTGTTAAGCCAATGCTGAGCTGGTCCTTTAAGCTTGAGTGAGAGGTATTTGATGGCGTGTAGGTCATCACCGCGGGCCATGTGGAAATGAAGGAGATAGTCCTCGATCCATACCGCAGGGTCTGTTGTGCCATCGTATGATTCGATGTTCACGGGTTTGAAACCCTCAGGGACTTGATGATCCATTACTTCATCTATGAAGCATAGTGGGTGTGCGGCGCCTCTGTATTGGGCTATATCACGACGCAGCTCAAACAAGCTTTGTCTACTGTGTTCGGCCCGGCCAGATTTACTGTATCCGGAGTGACAATTACCGTCTCATACCGTGGGGCACCCACAAGATCCGTAGATCGATCTTGTTTGCCGTGCCTTGTCCTCCAATATATCTCGCAGGTCTGGCGTATTTTCCCGTGCCTTGGTATTTTTTGAGCGGCGCTGGGGTGCGGCTTGAGTGGAGGGCCAAGAGGCCTCTCTGTCGTGGCCACGGGGTGGCCGGTCGGCCGCATCATGCGCTGGTGATGTAGGTTTAGGTGCTTCCTCCTCTAATTGGGGTAGCAACTTGCGCTTTGGGTAGCTCTTGGAGGGGCGTTCGAGTTCATACTCTTCGGCCGCAAGGACTTCAGTCCATCTGTCGGCTAGCAAATCTTGATCAGCTCTAAGCTGTTGCTGTTTTTTTCTTGAGGCTGTTCACCGTGGCCATAAGCCTGCGTTTGAAATGCTCTTGTTCGATGGGATCCTCTGGCATGACAAATTCATCATCATCGAGGCTTGCCTCGTCTTCGGAGGGGGGCATATAATTATCGTCCTCGACCTCTCTGTCTGCCACTCTCTCATGAGGGCTGGCTTCTCCATCCTCCTGTGCTGAATCTTGCTGGAGGTGGTTGTCTTCGGCACTGTCCGGGGTGTTATTATCTCCCATGCCAGAATCACCGTTTTTGCTTTGGCGGGATTTAGAGCGGCGCCGCTGACGCCGGCGCTTAGGCTGCTTCTTGGAGGGGTCATCCTCCGCTGTTCCATCGCCATTGCCTTCTTTTGGGGTGTCCACCATGTATATATCATACGACGAGGTGGTTTTCTAGTGCCCTATAGGCGCTGGTTCTTGATCGTCTCCAGCATCGGCATCCATACCGTCGATGTCTTCGGAGTCAAAGTCGAGCATGTCGGTTAAATCATCGACAGTGGCTACGAAGTGGGTGGTGGGTGGGCTTCGAATTTCTTCGTCATCCGCATCCGAACCTTGCTGACCATAGTCCGGCCAGGGCTCTCCTGATAAAGAGAGAGACTTTAGTGAATTCAGAATATCGCCGAAGGGCGAGTGCTGAAAGATGTCCGCGGCGGTGAACTCCATAATCGGCGCCCAATCGGGTTCGATCAGTAGGGGCACGGAGGGCTCGGAGTCAGGAGAGGAGTCCGGCTCCTTGGAGTCATGGGCTTCGCAGAGAATAGGGCTGGTGTTCGGCTCGATCACCGTAGAGATTGCAGCCCCCGAGGCGGTGTGCAACCACCCATCCTCGATTGGCGCAGTTGGCTCCGAATTAAGGGTCGGAGCTGATGCGGGTGCGGCCTCTAGGGCACTGTTCGGCGGCAGAGCTAGATCATGCCCATCGTGATAGTGCGGCGCGCTCGGCTGTGGCTCGAATCCGTCGAAGATCAAGTCTCCACAGAGGTCGGCCGTGTAGCTCAAACTTCCAAATCTGACCTGATGGCCAGGGGTGTAGCTTTCGATATGCTCCAGATGACCAAGCGAATTGGCCTGCAGTGCAAAGCCGCCGAATACGAAGATCTGGCCGGGGAGAAAAGTCTCACCTTGGATCGCATTGCTGTTGATGATCGGAGAAGCCATCGGGCCTAAAAGTGATGACACAGAGGAACTCTCAATGAAAGCACCAATGTCGGTGTCAAAACTGGCGGATCTCGGGTAGGGGGTCCCGAACTGTGCGTCTAGGCCGGATGGTAACAGGAGGTAGGGGACACAATGTTTTACCCAGGTTCGGGCCCTCTTGATGGAGGTAAAACCCTACGCCCTGCTTGATTGATATTGATGATATGGGTAGTACAAGAGTAGATCTACCACGAGATCAAAGAGGCTAAACCCTAGATGCTAGCCTATGGTATGATTGTTGTTCGTCCTACGGACTAAAACCCTCCGGTTTATATAGACACCGGAGAGGGCTACGGTTACACAGAGTCGGTTACAATGGTAGGAGATCTATATATCCGTATCGCCAAGCTTGCCTTCCACGCCAAGGAAAGTCCCTTCCGAACACGGGACGAAGTCTTCAATCTTGTATCTTCATAGTCCAGGAGTCCATCCGAAGGTATAGTCCGGCTATCTGGACACCCCCTAATCCAGGACCCTCAGTAGGCATTCCAATCTTTGGAAGCCTTCAAGGCCCGGCACAAAGACAAGCCATTCACTCTCATGCATTGTTGGGTGCTCATCAAAGATTTACCCCATGTTCAAGGACCAACACAATGCTCGTAGGAAGAAGAGAGGAGTGAAGGCGGCGGCCATGGCTGATGGGGGAGACGTGCTCAAGAGGCCGAGGGGCAAGACAAGATCGAACGCCAACGAGAAGCGTGATGCGTGTTCTATAGCCTTGCAAGTAACTTTGGAAGATATGATGAGCCAAAAGGAAATGTTGGAGGAGAGGAAGAGCAAAGGGAAGGAGGAGCAAATGAAGATATACCTAGATCTTCAAACGAAGAAGCTTGACATGGAAGAGGCCGTGAAGAAGAGGAAGCTTGACATTGAGGAGGCCGCTCAACTGAAGAAACTAGAGATCGAGGCCACCAATGCCGACACAAAAGCCAATGAGGTGGCACTAACGTTGATGATCATTAAAAAGAACAACATTTCACCAGAAAGGAATGCTTGGTTCACGAACCGACAGAAGGAGATGTTCGCCTGCGGCGGCCTGATCTAGGTGAGACCTCGGACGCGATGGCGGTCCTTTTTGAAGGTTGGCTCCTATGCCAGCCGCTGGCTTTGTTGCCAGCGGGAAAACTTGTCTCTTTGGAAGGCTGGCTAGTGTACCGACCACTGGCTTTGTTGCCGGTGTGAAACATGTCTTTTTGAAGACTAGCTTCTGCGCCGGCCGCTGGTTTTGTTGTCGGCGTCAGACTATAGGGTGCTGGATGTGTTGCCGGCTGGCATGAACTAGTTTGAACAGCGGCTGCGGCTTTAAATCCTCTGTTTCTCACTTCTGCATGCATGGGGAGAAGATGCGTCCAAAATGCGGCCGCGCCTTGGGTGCATGGCCGACGCATCCACAAATCCGGGCGGACACGACCCCATTGCCACCCCCAAACGGATGAAATCCGGACAAAACGGACATCCGTTTGGGGTCGCACATTGGAGTTGGCCTTAGTAGATGGCGAAAGCCCACACTAGTTGGCGGAACTATGTAATTCACTGATCAAAACTACAAGATTAGGCCGAATGCTATTTTTTAAGTTAGTAAAGACGGATTTCGTTCAATTTGTTGAAACAATGCGAATAGCGTTGGATAGTCCGCTCCCGCATCAGTGTCCACGGACTGGTCCCCATGTCCGCAGACAGATGCGGGAGAAAATTTGTGGGTCGGCTTTGGAGATGCCCTAATCCCTAAAGTAAAATCCCTGCATTGACTACACGAGTACCCTAAACTGTAAGCACTAAACCCAAATCCCTAATGCTAAAGTAAGATTGTTATATTGAGTACTCCCTCCATAATGAAATATAAGAGCATTGAGATCAATAAAGTAGTGATCTAAACACTTTTATATGTCTTTATAGAGGAAGTACATGAGAATCGTAAACCCTATGAACCCTATGCCAACAATAACCCTAAATGCTAAACTAAGTGTATTAAAAATATATGAAAAGTATAAAACCATAGACCCTAAACTATACCCTAAACTATAAGAAATAAACCCTAAACCCTGATAAACGTCAAAACCTATATTATAATACCTAGAAATTAAAGGAGAAGTCAAAGGGTGACACAAACTATAAATTGAAAATAGTATGTGTAAGATAAATTGTCAAATGTAAAAGACAAACATTTCAAATAGATGAAAAACATATGCTAATGAAGTACAAGATGTGTACAATTTACGTTTGTGTAATACTACTTGATAATTAGTGACTATCACAACATGGATAGCAAGACGTCGATATACGGAAAAAAACAATGTTGTTTTAATATTTATTACAAGTAAGTGTTTGTAATGACCTGGTACTAATTTGTTTACGTACAAATGATTTTAGTGAATGTAAATAGAATTTCCGATTGGAAAAAATCATCATATAAGGATCTAGTATTAAAGCAACAAAACAAAAATGAAAGGATAAATTGCATCTAACATGATAAAGTATTGTGAGAATATCATAAAATAAACAAAAAAAATCAAGAACAAGACTAATACGAAAACTCCATGGGGACTAAAATTGATATGTGTGGATAGACATATATGGATTTAGTCGTTTAGTCACTCAGTGAGACCCGCAGTAAGTTTTGGCACTAAGTTTCAAGAAATGAAACTTAATGTTCATCTAGACTTTCCAATTGGACACATTATGATGGAGCAGTCGGAGATGCAACATTTGACCGCTCCAGCTTCCTCGGTGTAATGGCGCGTGTAGTGGGACATGATTTCACTAGTTCTTGGGGCAGCTTCTCTGTGCAGTACTATTGCCTATGTAGTCCACTCTGCAAGTCTTCATCCCTGGTGAATCCCTTTTCCCACTGTTTCCCACTTGTATTCGACTTTGGCATCGATGACGTTAAAGAGAAGCCAGAAAATCCTCTGGACGAGCTTTGGGTCCTGAGGGACGAGGCCATGGAGAAGCTTGCGCAACAGGAGGCGACGAAGGAGGAGCTTGCTCAAATTTTGATTGGGTAATAAAATCGAGTTGTTGCTCCTACACCTGGGCAAGCCGAACAGCTTATCGCTCCTATGCCCCAACTAGCGAAACAAGTTGCCGCTCCCGAGTCCGAGTCTGCCTAATGGGGAAATTGGTTATCATGGGACCCCGACGCCGTATGAGAATGTGATGGTCACATTTATCATTGGTCGTGGCGCTGGTCAGGTGTGTGGCCGTGGCGTTGACCGCGATCATGGGCGTGGGGCTCATGGTGTGTCTGCCCTTGGTCCTAGTGATGCCTTTTCCCAAGGTTGTGGGTTTGGTCATTGTCGGTGTCAAAACCGGCGGATCTCGGGTAGGGGGTCCCGAACTGTGCGTCTAAGGCAGATGGTAATAGGAGGCAGGGGACACGATGTTTACCCAGGTTCGGGCCCTCTTGATGGAGGTAATACACTACGTCCTGCTTGATTGTTCTTGATGATATGAGTATTACAAGAGTTGATCTACCACGAGATCGTAGAGGCTAAACCCTAGAAGCTAGCCTATGGTATGATTGTATGTTGTCCTACGGACTAAACCCTCCGATTTATATAGACACTGGAGGGGGCTAGGGTTACACAGAGTCGGTTACAAGGGAGGAGATCTTCATATCCGTATTGCGTAGCTTGCCTTCCACGCCAAGGAGAGTCCCATCTGGACACAGGACGAAGTCTTCAATCTTGTATCTTCATAGTCCAACAGTTCGGCTGTCCGGAGACCCCCTAATCCAGAACTCCCTCAGTAGCCCCTGAACCAGGCTTCAATGACGATGAGTCCGGCGTGCAGTATTGTCTTCGGCATTGCAAGGCGGGTTCCTCCTCCGAATACTCCATAGAAGATTTTGAACACCAGAATAGTGTCGGACTCTGCAAAACAAGCTCCACATACTACCGCAGAGAGAATAATATTTGCACAAATCTAATCTACTGACGCGTTCTGACAACACGACGTTATGTCATGGCTCGGTCATTATTCGAACCGTTTTTCTCAACCAGCACCGACATAACATGGGGCGGTTTTCTCGACACGTCTTGTCAAAGCAGAGATCGTGTCCCCTTATTACGGAATTCTCATCAATACGGACGTGGGTAACCCAACCGCGCCATCAATTACGGCGCCTAGGGAATAAGAGGTTTTACCAGGCAAGTGGGGAGATGCATCGTCTCTTCTGCCCTTATAAAGGCACAAGGATTCACTCTTTTCACCCACACCTTCTTCCTCCTTGCTTACCCATTCCCGCACACTCGAGCTCTAGCGCCCAAGCTCGCGTTCTTCTTCTCAAACCACTCCAAGCATGTCCGGAGCAGGAGGCAAGTGGATGGTCTCCTCCGTCACGGAGGAGAACATCAAAAAGTTATGGGAAGCCGGATATCTAGCTGCGGATATCGCGCACCGGCTACCAGATGCAGGGCAGATCATCCCAACGCCCGAACCCCATGAGAGGGTAGTTTTTCTTACCCATTTTGTTCGCGGACTGGGATTTCCCCTCCACCCATTTGTCCGCGGGCTCATGTTCTACTACGGGCTGGATTTTCATGATCTGGCCCCCAATTTCATCCTCAACATCTCGGTGTTTATCGTCGTGTGCGAGGCCTTCCTCCGCATCAGGCCCCACTTTAGCCTATGGCTGAAAACCTTCGATGTTAAATCGAAGGTGGTGGGTGGACAGCAAGCAGAGTGCGAAGGTGCCATGGTGGGCAAGATGCCTAACGTCACCTGGCTCGAGGGCACCTATGTGGATACCATAAAGGGGTGGCAATCAGGGTGGTTCTACATCACCGAGCCGCGTGACTCTAACTGGGTGGCGGCCCCCAAATTTTGATCCGGAATCCCCACGCGGCTCACCTCCTGGCAAGAGAAGGGCCTGTCCTAGGGTTCTTTGGTAGAGTTGACCGAACTCCAGACCTGCATCAGGAACATGACGAGCAAGAAAATTAAGCTCGTCAACGTGGTCCAGGTCATGCTCTTCCGCCGGATCCTCCCGTGTCAACGACGGGCATTCGATTTGTGGGAGTTCGACTCGGCCAAGCACCAGACGCTGCAAGAGCTCTATGACACGACGCACGAGGACATCTGGAGGGTGCTGTTTAAGGGCGTCGAGATTCCTCCTTCCCTCACCGAGGACCGTGGGCTCAGCGCAAAGTGCCGCGCCAATCCGGTAAGTTTTTATATCTCTCAGGGTATTATTTTCCCCGGTTTAGTCATATGTAGGATCTAAGCTTCTATGCCATTAACAGGACTGGATAAAGACAATGGAGCAGCTTGATTGCCCAGCCCCCTGCCCTGCAGGCGCTCTCCTAATGGAGATGCTGACTCCGGCACCTTACGAGGTGCCGGTGAAGAAGACCAAGAATAAGGCCGCGGGGACCCGAAAGGGTCTCCGGCGGAAGGTTGTATCGGACTCATCGTCCGATGACTCCGACGCGCACTCCTCCCATGAAGACGAGGAGTATGAAGAGGAAAGTTCTCCCCCCCCTAGCCGGGGGGACAAGAAAAGAAAGGCCGACCCAACTGGGGAGGCCGAAGGGTCCAAGAAGGGAAGGACCCTCCATCCGGACTGCTCCACGACGGCCGCCTACAGCGGCGATGAGTGGCTACCCAGGGTCAAGCCCCTAGCGAAGTCATAAGTATCCGGACACCATAGTAATTCGTGGTATGTTGTACTGCACTGCTTCTTCTCATGCCGAACATAATTATGCAGTCCGTCCCGAGCTCATCTCGATGCAACTTCGTCGAGCGGTTCGTTGGACTCGTCGGATATGAACATCGGTTCTCGTCCGACCGCCTCCACTCCTTGCCCTGCGGACAACGTCGAGGTGTTGTCTCAACAGGCACTGGGCCAAGGGGAGGCAGTCCTGGGGGCGCCTCGAGGCGACCTTCCGGACCCTGGGTGCAAAGGGAGCCGGACTCCCATGGGCTCCAGGTTCGGCCCCCAGCCGAACACTACACCGGAATCTTCCATGGCTCTGGACTCCAGCAGGCGACCCCCCGTTAAGGGGGGCAAGCCGCCCGTGTCGGTGTCCTCTGTCTATCCATAGGCACCGGACAACTTGTTAGAAGCGCTTCGCGACACTTCCATCAATGAAGAGCACCGCACTATCATGAGTGCGGTGATCGAGAAAGTTCAGTCCACCAAGAACAGACTGACCGAAGCTTGCGCTAGCCTCCTATTAGGCTTTGAGGTAAGCAATGAAGATATAGGAAAATATGCCCGCATGGATACTAGCCCCTGATGCTTTGTTCGGCATTCGGAAAGAAAGGCCGGATAGAGGATCAAATGATAATTCAGGAATCTAATCAGAAAAATATCTATGTGTATGTGCAGGCTTCACTGCTGGCTGCTGCCGCACGTACTGCGGATGTCTCTGCATTGAAGTAGGACCATGAGCGGTCCGAGGATGAGCTCGGCCTTACCAAGAAGTAGCTCGAGGAGAGAAAAGGTAAGCAATACCCTTGTCTATATATTTAAAAAGAAATTTGGGTGTAAAGTAATAGGATCATCATTGATTTGCCAGGGGCCACGACCGAAGTGGCAACCCTGAGGGAGGCGCTGTCCAAGGCCGAAGACAAAGAGGCCAAGGAGCGCATTGAACGGGAGAAGCAAGAAGCCCGAGTAGGCGAGGTGCAGCAAGAGCTCGAGGCTCTCGCCAAAAATCACGAGTCCTTGGAGCTTGACTCTAAGACGCGAGAGTCCGAGCTCGTGCAGGCGCTTGAAAGCGTCCAAAGCGCCAAGGCCGAGGCACACAAGGCCCTCCAGGAGATTGATGCGGTGAAGAAGATAGCAGCGGGTAAGGCATTCATTATGCAAAGCAAGCACGTGAAGGAGACTTTCCTTTTTCTTACCAGAGATCAGAGCTCTCCAGGAGCGTTTGCAGATCTTCCCCGCAGTGTAATGGATGCCACGGAGTTTTACCGAGCTGAGGAGGGGAGCACGACGGAGAAGTTGTTCTGGTCTCGGTATACTGGGACCGAACACCCCGTGCCCTTGAGCGACCAGCTGAAGTAGTTGGTCGAGCTTCACAAGGCGGCCGAACAAGCCATGAGGGGCCTTATAGTACGGATGTGGCCTGGTGAGCCCCTGTCCGGCAGCTACTTCGGTCTGGTAAGGCGGCTCGTCGACGCTTGCCAACGGCTTGAAGTCATAAAGCGGTCCGTCTGCATCGAGGGTGCGCGCAGGGCTTTTGCCCAGGCGAAGGTGCACTGGGCGAAGCTGGACGCCGTGAAGCTGGTAAAGGAGGGGCCGTCGGAGGGCAAGGGGCATCGCTGCCCCGAGATGTACTATGAGAGTGTCCTGAATGGTTCCCGCCTTGTGGCGGATGAGTGTGCCAAGGATGTAATTTTTGAATGAACATGCTCATGTGATCCTGTAATATGAAACAAGTTCATTTGCGCCATGCGATGCTTTTTTTTAATTTTAAATATTACCTTCTGTGCGGCCGTTTATAAAATCTGAGAGTTGGCCAGTCGTCGGCTTCTGCCCCCATGTAACTAGTACTGGGGTGTTCGAGATAAACCTGAGCACTCTTTACCCCAATTTTGGGTCCTTCAAGGGAGGTGTTTAGCGCAACGAACCAGGCAATCAGACTATAATGCTTTATCACTCTCACTTAGCCATAGAAGTCTACAATTTTAAATTTTGGCAAAGCCCCTGGTATTCGGAGGGTAGAATTTGGGGCGCTATACACGCCTAAGCCGGATAAGGCTGACTCCTCGCCCGAAGCGGAAAAAGTCTTTAAGGACTTGAGACCTGTCGAACAGCGACCAGTCTCTCGCCTTATCATGACAGTCAGTTTTCGGATTTCTCTACTGAGGTGCTCGTCCGGAAGAACCGGGACACAATCGCAGTAGTTCTCCCACCACTACCTTAGCCGATATAGCGGAACGTAAGGTACCAAAGCATGGGAGCCGGGCAAACCCAACTATTGACCGAAGACATGATTCAGACCTGATGTATATAATGCTATAAGTTCGGGGTGCCGCACTATCGAAAGTGTTCGGACTTGTCACGCCGTATTGTGGGGTAAACAAAAGCCCCTGGCGTACTGATCGTACCCAAATTTACGGGTTCAGATTTTCGTAAATGGACATAAAGGGAAAAAAGGAATGAATAATGCAATAATAGACTAATGCTATGCATTGTTATTTAAATAATACGTTGAAGCGTACTGGTACAGATAGTGCAGTAAGCAGAAAGTAGGACTGTTCGGAATGTCCTATCCAAGGGCAAGCTGCGTATGGATAGTAGAAAGCGGGTATTATTATTAGAGACCACCTGGGGGTTCCCGTGTACGTCTTAGCTTCTTGCCGCCTTGGTTGTTCCTTCCCGTAATGTGTCCAGCAATCATACTGTCGGAAAGGGCTTCCAGAGAGTCAGGCCCTGAAAGAGAAAAGAAATGATAAAGATATACAACCCCTAGGGCGGTTAAGCCGCATTGCGGGACGTGCCCTAATCGTGCCCCCGCCTATGTCCATGGTATTTTTAGTGCGTAATTATGTACGCGCAACACGGATTTCGTCGCTTGACTGGGACTGGGACGGGGCCGAATTGCTAGGCAAGCTCTGAACGTGCCAGGCGATCCTGTTGCAGTTTACTCCGGACATGCTTGAAGGTGTTCGGGGGCTATATCGCCGAATTAGTGGTTTGCCTTGAAGGGCTGCTTTGTGCTTCTGCTGCGAGGGCCGCAGTGTGCTCTTCCGTGCGGAGCGAGCGTTCTGTGTTTCCATTCACTGTTATGACCCCCCGAGGTCCTGGCATCTTGAGCTTGAGGTATGCGTAATGTGGTACTGCATTGAATTTTGGAAATGCAGTTCGTCCGAGCAGTGCATGATATAGCCACTGCGAAACAGGACGATGTCGAAAATTAACTCCTCGCTTTGGAAGTTGTCCGGTGATCCGAAGACTACTTCCAGTGTGATTGAGACCGTGCAATGGGCCTCTACACCTGGGATGACGCACTTAAATGTGGTTTTGGTGGGTTTGATACTCAAGGGATCGATACCCATTTTGCGCACTGTATGCTGATAGAGCAGGTTCAGGCTGCTGCCGCCATCCATAAGGACTCGAGTAAGATGAAATCCGTCGATGATGGGGTGTAGGACCAGTGCGGCGGATCCGCCATGACGGATACTAGTGGGGTGATCCCTGCGATCAAAGGTGATCGGGCAAGCAGACCATGGGTTGAACTTTGGGGCGACATGCTCCATCGCATAGACGTCCCTTAGTGCACGCTTCCGCTCCCTCTTGGGAATGTGGGTTGCGTATATCATGTTCACCATCTTCACTTGTGGGGGGAACCCCTTCTGTCCTCCCGTGTTCGGCGGCCAGGGCTCCTCCTCGTCATCACTATGCAGCCCATTGTCCTTGTTTTTGGCATTTAACTTGCCAGCCTGCTTGAACACCCAGAATTCTTTGTTTGTGTGATTGGCTGGCTTGTCGGGAGTGCCATGGATTTGACACGAGCGATCCAGTATGCGATCCAAACTGGACGGAGCCGGGGTACTTCTTTTAAATGGCTTTTTCCGCTGACCGGATCTAGAGCCCCTGAATCCGGCATTGACTGCCGTATCCTCGGTGTTATCACCGTTATTGCGGCGCTTTGGTCTGTTACGACGTTGTTTGCCGTTGGCATCTTTGGTATCCGAGGTGCCTAGATTCCTCGATGTGTTATTGCTGCGAGCCAGCCAGCTATCCTCGCCCGCGCAAAAGCGGATCATGAGTGTCGTGAGGGCTGCCATAGACTTCGACTTCTCCTGGCCGAGGTGGCGGGCAAGCCACTCGTCACAGATGTTGTGCTTGAATGCCGCGAGGGCCTCTGCGTCCGGACAATCGACAATTCGGTTTTTCTTAGTCAGGAACCGAGTCCAGAATTGTCTGGCTGATTCCCCTGGCTGCTGAGTTATATGGATCAAGTCATCAGCATCCGGTGGTCGCACATAAGTGCCCTGGAAGTTGTCAAGGAATGCGTCTTCCAGATCCTCCCAACTGTCGACGGAGTCTGCTGGCAAGCTATTCAGCCAATGTCGAGCTGGTCCTTTGAGTTTTAGTGGGAGGTACTTGATGGCGTGTAGATCATCACCGCGAGCCATGTGGATGTGAAGGAGGAAGTCCTCAATCCATACCGCGGGATCTGTTGTACCTTCATACGATTCGATATTTACGGGTTTGAAACCCTCCGGGAATTCATGATCCATAACTTCATCAGTGAAGCATAGGGGGTGTGCGGCGCCTCTGTGCCGGGCTATATCCTGACACAGTTCATATGAGTCTTGTCTGCTGTATTCGGCCCGGCCGGATTTGCTTTTGGCGTATCCGGCGCGACGATCATCGTCCCGTGTTGGCGCGCGTGCCCGTGACCCGTATATTGACCATGCGAGTTTTGCCTTACTGTCCAATACGTCTCGCAGGTCCCGTGTGTTTCCCCGAGCCTTGGTATTTTGGATTGAGTGGCGGCGGGGTGCAGGCTGAACTTCAGGCTGAAATGCTTCTTTGGCTCGGCCACGTAGTGGCCGGTCAGCCGCATCGTACACTTGTGCACGGGGTTTCAATGCTTCCTCTTCAAGGTGAGGTAGCAACCTGCGTTTTGGGTAACTCTTGGAGGGGCGCTCGAGTTCGTATTCCTCGGCCGCAAGGACTTCGGTACATCTATCTGCTAGCAACTCTTGATCAGCTTGAAGCTGTTGTTGCTTTTTCTTCAGGCTATTTGTTGTGGCCATAAGCTGGCGCTTGAAGCGCTCCTGTTCGACGGGGTCCTCAGGCACGATAAATTCTTCGTTGCCGAGGCTCGCCTCGTCTTCAGAGAGAGGCATGTAATTGTCCTCCTCCGGTTCTCCATCTACTGCCTGCTCTAGAGGGCTGGCTTGTTCATCCTCTGGCTCTACATCATGCTGGATGGGATTGTGATTGTCTTCGAAACTTTTTGGAGTGTTATTATCTCCTATGCCGGTATCACTACTTTTGCTGTGGCGGGACTTAGAGCGGCGCCGCTGACGTTGGCGCTTGGGTTGCTTCTTGGAGGGGTCATCCTCTGCTGTCTCATTGCCATTGCCTTCTTTAGGGGTGTCCACCATACATATGTCGTATGATGATGTAGCGGTCCAGCGCCCTATGGGCGGTGGTTCCTGCTCGTCTCCTGCATCGTCGTCCATACCGTCGATGTCTTCGGAGTCGAAGTCGAGCATGTCGGTTAAATCGTCGACAGTGGGTACTAAGTGGGTGGTGGGTGGGTAGCGAATTTCTTCGTCGTCCGCATGCCATTCTAGCCGGACATAGTTCGACCAAGGTTCTCCTGACAGGGAGAGGGACCTCAATCAATTTAGCACATCGCCGAAGGGCGAGTGCTGAAAGATATCCGCAGAGGTGAACTCCATGATCGGCGCCCGGTCGGATTCGACGGGCACGGATGTTGGCGGCTCGGAGTCCATGGCCGGAGGTGAATCTAGTGGTTCGGCGACACGGCTCTCATAAGAGGTGAAGTTAGTATCCGGCTCTATCACCACTGAGAGTGCGGCCTCCATGGCAGGGTCTATCCCTCCGCTCTTGGATGGCGCGATTTGCTCCGGATTGATGGCCGGAGTAGTTGCAGATGCGATCTCCCAAATACTGTCCGACGGCAGAGTTACGTCGTGCTCGTCGTGACTGTGCGGCGCACCTGACACGGGCTCGAATCCGTCGAAGATCAAGTCTCTGTAGATGTCGGTAGTATAGTTTAAGTTTCCAAATCTGACCTGATGGCCAGGGGCGTAGCTCTCGATCTGCTCCAGATGGCCAAGCGAATTGTCCTGCAGTGCGAAGCCACCGAATACAAAGATTTGTCCGGGGAGGAAAACCTCACACTGGACCGCATCGCTACCGATGATTGAAGGAGCCATCAAGCCTTATGGTGACGACATAGTGGAACTCTCAATGAAAGCACCAATGTCGGTGTCAAAACCGGCGGATCTCGGGTAGGGGGTCCCGAACTGTGCGTCTAAGGCGGATGGTAATAAGAGGCAGGGGACACGATGTTTACCCAGGTTCAGGCCCTCTTGATGGAGGTAATACCCTACGTCCTGCTTGATTGTTCTTGATGATATGAGTATTACAAGAGTTGATCTACCACGAGATCATAGAGGCTAAACCCTAGAAGCTAGCCTATGGTATGATTGTATGTTGTCCTACGGACTAAACCCTCCGGTTAATATAGACACCGAAGGGGGCTCGGGTTATAGAGTCGGTTACAAGGGAGGAGATCTTCATATCCGTATTTCCTAGCTTGCCTTCCACACCAAGGAGAGTCCCATCCGGACACGGGACGAAGTCTTCAATCTTGTATCTTCATAGTCCAACAGTCCGGCCAAAGGATATGGTCCGGCTGTCCGGAGACCCCCTAATCCAGGACTCCCTCAGTTGTGCCGATTGTTGGTGCTAAAACCGGTAGACCTCGGGGTAGGGGTCCCGAGGAGTGGATCTCGGATCAGTGGTTAACAAGGGATGAGGGAGACGGTGTTTACCCAGATTCAGGCCCTCTCAAAGAATTAATACCCACATCCTTCTTTGATTGCACTGATGGTTGTGTATCGAGTACAAGCTTGATCTACTCGAGATTGTAAGTTGTGTTCTAACCCTAAGGCTAGGTGAATGGGGTTATGATCGATCCCTTCTACGAGCTAACCCCTTGGGTTATGTACATGCCAGAGGTGTACCTAGGGTTACATAGTTGGTTGTAAATCTAAAGATGCATATGGCGGCGTCCGGAGATGTCCCTGGAGTATATGCCAAGTCTTCGACATAGGCTGTCTTGATCACATCGAGGTGTGAGGCTTCCAGAGTCCTTCCTTATGAGAATGAGGGCCCATAAGCTGACTCGAGGACTGTGGGTCAACTAGGTTGGTACCCCCTATTCCAGGTGATGGTGTCCTGGACTAAGGGGTACCAATCTAGTCGGCCCATGGTCCTCGGGCTGGTTGGTGGGCCCTCATCCCGGCATCAAGGTGGACTCCGGAAGCTACACGGTTGTGCAAGACTGATGTCTACTACGCAACTTTATTCTTGTAGACTCGTGTTGGGCCTCCAAGCGCAGAGTTTTGTAGGACAGTAGCAATTTTCCCTTAGGTGGATGATCTAAGGTTTATCAATCCGCGGGAGGCGTAGGATGAAAATGGTCTCTCTCAAAAAACCTTGCAACCAAATAATAAAAAGTCTCTTGTATCCCCAACACACCAAATACAATGGTAAATTGTATAGGTGCACTAGTTTGGCGAAGAGATGGTGATACAAGTGTAATTTGGATAGTAAATATTGATTTTTGTAATAGAAACAATAAAAACAGCAAGGTAGCAAGTAACAAAAGTGAGCACAAATGGTATTGCAATGCTTGAAAATGAGGTCTAGGGTATGTACTTTCATTAGTGCAATCTCTCAAAAATGCTAATATAATAGGATCATATAACCATCCCTGAACGTGAGATGAAGAATCACTCCAAATTTCTTATCTAGCGGATAACATAAGAAGAAATTGATTGTAGGGTACGAAACCACCTCAAAGTTATCCTTTCCGATCAATCTATCCAAGAGTTCATACTAAAATAACACCATATGATACACATCAACCAAATCTAATGTCACCTAGATACTCCAATGTCACCACGAGTATCGGTGAGTTGATTATACGATATGCATCAAACAATTTCAGATTCACAATACTCAATCCAACACAAAGAACCTCAAAGATTTCCCCAAGATTTCTACCGGAGAACCAAAGACGAGAACATGCATCAACCCATATGCATATATTACCCCAATGTCACCTCGGGAATCCGCGAGTTGAGTGCCAAAACACACATCAAGTGAATCAATATGATACCCCATTATCACCATGAATATATATAGCAAGACATACATCAAGTGTTCAGAAATAGATAAAAGTATTCAATTCGATAAGAACGAAATCTCAAAGGGAAAACTCAATTCATCACAACAAGATAGAGAGGGGAAAACAACATATGGTCCAACTATATTAACAAAGCCCGTGATACATCAAGATCGTGCCAAATCAAGAACACGAGAGAGAGGTTAAACACATAGCTACTGGTACAAAACTACAAACCCTTAGCCCCGAGGGTGGACTACTCCCTCCTCATCATGGTAGCCGCTGCGATGATGAAGATGGCCACCGGTGATGATTTCCCCCTCCGGCAAGGTGCCGGAACGGGGTCTAAATTGGTTTTTCATGGCTACAGAGGCTTGCAGTGGCGAAACTTCTGATCTAGGGTTATTTCTGGGGGTTTCTGAATATATAGGATTTTTGGGTGTCTGTTTCACGCGAAGATGGGCCACTAGGGGCCCACAAGACAACAGGGCGCGCTAGAGGGGGTTGGCGCGCCCTGGTGGGTTGTGGCCACCTCGTGGCTCTTCCGGCCCTCCTACGAAGCTTCTAGTGCCTCTTTACTTGCAAAAAATCATCAAAAAGTTTCACTGCATTTGGAGAACTTTGATTTAGTTCTACTGAAAACAACGCCAGTCCGGGTTAGTTCCACTCAAATCATGCCAAACCATATAAAATTGTTGTAAACATGGCATGAATATTCATAAATTATAGATACGTTGGAGATGTATCAGCATCCCCAAGCTTAATTCCTGCTCATCCTCGAGTAGGTAAATGATAAAAGAAATAATTTATCAGGTGTGAATGCTAGCATAGTGCATAAGTTTGATCAATAGTAATTTCAATCACTTTTCCTATCATCATAACAACAACTCTTTATCATAAAACTTCTCATGATAAAGTACCAACTGAAAATGGACTTTTTGTTGTGGAATGCTACCTATCATATTCATCATATACTCTTTCTTTTGTAGCGTGGACATTTGGACTTGAATGATTCAAAGCAATAGTCTATAATTTGACATGAATACATCAATACTCAAGCATACTAACAAGCAAACACTGGTACAACGACGTCCTAAACAAATGGTTTTAAACCCCTTTCCACGATGGCATTTGGAACCGTCGCCAAGTGAGTGTGTGCGATAGGGTGTCCTTCCCACACGACCCAGAAATCGTCAGGGATAGGCCCTCCTAGGACCCAGGCTGGGGCCGTGTGCGATCGGGCGAGGCATCAAAACATAATCATTTCCGTAGGTATGTACATCCCACACGGTGAATCCCAGAAATCATTTAGGTAGGTATGTACATCCCACACGGTGAATCCCAGAAATCATTTCTGTAGGTATGTACATCCCACACGGTGAATCCCATAAATCATTTCCGTAGGTATGTACATCCCACATGGTGAATCCCAGAAATCATTTCCGTAGGTATGTACATCCCACACGGTGAATTCGAGAAAACCTCATAGGTATGTACATCCCACACAGTTCTGTGTGTGGAAACATTTGTGCAAGGTGGCCTAACACAAACAGTTCGCTGTCGGAAGCTGTGTCTAATTGTTAGTTGATCGAACACGCCTACTTTCTAGAAACCGTTCGGGTTGTTTGAGTTCATCGCCCACGGTGCTGTTTGAGTAACCCTTTGCAATAGAAAACCCCAATAAGCAGGGTAATTAGCCTATTATTGATAATCCATGTACTAATCAAACTGATATTTCTTATAAAACACACCAGATATTTCATATCTGTATAAAAACAACCAGGATTTCATAAACGAATTACATCAGATAGCTTCGGCACTCAGTTACGCCATTACACAACAGCACCAAGTTTCACATGCAACATAAAAAACCTTTGGAAAGTAGCATCATACACGGTAAATAGACAGATGAATCTCATTTGGGAAACTGCAGAAGCAGAAGGCAAATATTGAGCCTTCAGTGATGTTGAATGTCCTTGCAACTTTAGGCCAGTGGCTATGGATAATTGCCCGCCCAACCTTTGCCCTCTTCAGCAAGACTTCAATATTGTACCGTGGGTGTTGAATGAATACCTTGCTCACCTCTTGACCATGCAGGTGGTTTGAGAGGTAATCATCGGTGAACTGCTTTGAAAAGTACTGAAAACAAAGCTATGCATAAATCACTGTTGTAAATTTTGAAATGGCGCAAGGGGTAAAAACAAGGTAAAAGAGTTGGTACCATCTTATAGTTGACTAATGTCTACTTCATTGTGCAAACAAAGATCTTGTTGTTATTCGCCGCAAGTTTCTTCATCCTAACAATCTTTCTGAGTTTCTTGACTTGACTGATATTCATGGACATCTCATTTCCCCATATGCAAAATGGGTCGAACAGTGGGTCTAAGCCTCTGACAGTAGGACCTACATGTGCAAGACCAAATTGTAAGAAACCTAAATATTAGAATGATTCCTGCAACTGCACAATAATGTGCGATTAGCCAAAGGACCCTGCTTGAACAAACCTCGATGGTAAACCGCAGTGTCTCCCATTGTTTCCCTGCAACACACATAAGGAAGATCTTGATCAGGTTAACTGAGAGTTGCCATACTATCAGTAGAATATGTATCGAGTACAGCCAAATTCGATTGGTGTCACATGCATAACAATACGAAATTGTACCCACAACAAATAAAAATCAAATTGCAGAACTGAACCAAACAGTTAAATGGATAGCACACCAAATGAACCAAAATAGTTAACTGAGCACGACATTGCAGAATAGAAACATGTACTAGAACATAAGACAATTAACAAAACAAAGAATGCTTGAGAACAATACTATGAAATGTAGAAATTGTTGGACCAAAGTGTTAACTGAACATTACATTTCAGAGGACCAAACTGTTAACTGAACATCAAATTGCATATTAACATTACAAAGGACAAATCACTAGAAGGCACTAGCGGTGGCCTCGAGAAAACATCACAAACTGTATTTTGAAGTAGACAACCGCGCGGCGGTGTCGACAGTGGCCTCGAAGACGAGGTGCTCCTCCAAGATCTGGTGGTCGACACGCATGTCAGCCATAGCAACCTCGTTTGCGCATGCGGCCGTGTGCTACTCAGCTCCATGTTATACTGCATGTAAAATGGATGTGGGCGGCGCTTAATTGGAGGAGGGGGTAGTTATTTCGGTGGAAGGTGTTGCTCCGTCAGTCGAGGCATGTGGAACAGGAAAGGAGGAGGATGGTGTGGGTGGGGTGTGGATTACCTGACCACATCGACAAGGCCGCGCAAAAAGAAGGGTCAGCGGCGAGGAGGCTGCGCAGCAAGAAGAAGGGTCGCCGGCGAGGAGGCGTCGCTACAAGAACAAGGGTAGCCGGCGACGAGGCAGCGCTGCAAGAAGAAGGGTCACCGGCGAGGAGGCTGAGCTGCCAGTAAGCAGTAGTGAAGGTTTGAACTTGGAAAGCAAGGAGGAACAGTGGAAAATGTGGCTTTTGGTAGGAGGGAGGGGGCGGGGAGATAGATATTTCCGTGGTGGCAAAAAAAATTCTCTCGGTGCCACGAGAAACTGGCGCGCAAGTGTGGTTCAAGCGGGGGCGCTGGACTGTAGACAATGAAGCTTCCTGCGTAAGCCAGACAAGACGGTGCACCAAGATATTTTATATCGTGTCCCACACGATTCTTTCTAGTAAACTGTTTGTGGTATACCTGATTTTTTCATTATGTTTTGAAAGACAAAATGGTGTTACGGAGGGAAAGGATGGTGTTTGAATTGCTAGAACATTTACGTACAATGAACATGCAACTAGTACATGAGTGTTGTGTTTAAATTTGGAATAATTCCGGGTTCGTTTGGCATTTTTATGCATTAGTTGAGTTTCTAGGCATTTAATGTGCATAATTCAAATTTGAACTACAAGCACATGCTCCAATGCACCAAAGTTTGCTTAAAAATCACATGTGTGTCTTTGGGTGAATTTATAGGTCCCATGCAAGAAATGTAAATAAAATTCAAACATCTGGGTGTCGTGGCTCGGCCGGAATGATTGAGAAACTTGGTTTTTTAATTCTTGTAAATCCAAAACACGACTGAAAATCATGAAACTTGGCATGGTGTCATGACATGGCACCAACATGCTGCAGTAAAGTTTTTGGCCGAATTGGGACAAGCTTTGGTGTAAGCTTCTTGCAAACCGGAGCTTCCCTCAAGAAGGCTCCTGGTTCCGAGAGGGAACGTGTCACCTTCGTGTGTGAAACGATATACGTACACTGCCTTCTCCCGCCTTAATTTTTTTACATAGCCAGATTAGACCAAATAGAAGTACCGTGCTAAATTTTGGAATTATTCCGGGTTCGTTTGGCCTTTTTTATACATTAATTGAGTTTCTGGGCATTTAATGTGCATAATTCAAATTTGAACTACAAGCACAAGCTCCAGTGCACCAAAGTTGTTTGAAAAATCACATGTCTATCCTTGGGAGAATTTCTAGGTCCCATGCAGGAGATGGGACTGAAATTCAAATATCTGGGCGTCCTGGCTTGGCCGGAAAGATTGAGAAACTTGGTTTTTTAATTCCTGTAATTCCAAAACACGCCTGAAAATCATGAAACTTGGCATGGTGTCAGGACATGGCACCATGCTGCGGTATTTTTTTTTTGCCGAATTGGGACAAGCTTTGGTGTAATCTTCTTGCAAACCGGAGCTTCCCTCAAGAAGGCTCGTGGTTCCGAGAGGGAACGTGTCACCTCCATGTGCGAAACGACATACGTACACTACCTTCTCCCTCCTTAATTTTTTACACAGCCGGATTAGACCAAATAGAAGTACCGTGCTAACATTTGGAATTATTCCGGGCTCGTTTCGCCTTTTTAATACATTAATTGAGTTTCTGGGCATTTAATGTGCATAATTCAAATTTGAACTACAAGCACAGGCTCCAGTGCACCAAGGTTGTTTGAAAAATCACATGTGTGTCCTTGGGTCAATTTCTAGGTCTCATGCAAGAGATTGGAGTGAAATTCAAACATCTGGGCGTCGTGCCTCGGCCGGAAAGATTTAGAAACTTGGTTTTTTTAATTCCTGTAATTCCAAAACACGCCTGAAAATCATGAAACTTGGCATGGTGTCATGACATGGCACCAACATGCTTTGGTATTTTTTTTGGCCGAATTGGGACAAGCTTAGGTGTAAGCTTCTTGCAAACCGGAGCTTCCCTCAACAAGGCTCGTGGTTCCGAGAGGGAACGTGTCACCTCCTTGTGCGAAACGACATACGTACACTACCTTCTCCCTCCTTAATTTTTTTACATAGCCAGATTAGACCAAATAGAAGTACCATGCTAAATTTTGGAATTATTCCGGGTTCGTTTGGCCTTTTTTATACATTAATTGAGTTTCTGGGCATCTAATGTGCATAATTCAAATTTGAACTACAAGCACATGCTCCAGTGCACCAAGGTTGTTTGAAAAATCACATGCGTGTCCTTGGGTCAATTTCTAGGTCCCATGCAAGAGATTGGAGTGAAATTCAAACATCTGGGCGTCGTGGCTCGGCCGGAAAGATTGAGAAACTTGGTTTTTTAATTCCTGTAATTCCAAAACATGCCTGAAAATCATGAAACTTGGCATGGTGTCAGGACATGGCACCATGCTGCGGTATTTTTTTTTTGCTGAATTGGGACAAGCTTTGGTGTAATCTTCTTGCAAACCGGAGCTTCCCTCAAGAAGGCTCGTGGTTCCGAGAGGGAACGTGTCACCTCCATGTGCGAAACGACATACGTACACTGCCTTCTCCCACCTTAATTTTTTACACGGCCAGGTTAGACCAAATAGAAGTACCGTGCTAAATTTTGGAATTATTCCGGGCTCGTTTCGCCTTTTCTATACATTAATTGAGTTTCTGGGCATTTAATGTGCATAATTCAAATTTGAACTACAAGCACATGCTCCAGTGCACCAAGTTGTTCGAAAAATCACATGTGTGTCCTTGGGTCAATTTCTAGGTCCCATGCAAGAGATTGGAGTGAAACTCAAACATCTGGGCGTCGTGGCTCGGCCGGAAAGATTGAGAAACTTGGTTTTTTAATTCCTGTAATTCCAAAACACGCTTGAAAATCATGAAACTTGGCATGGTGTCATGACATGGCACTGATACGTCTCCGTTGTATCTACTTTTCCAAACACTTTTCCCCTTTTTTTGGACTCTAACTTGTATGATTTGAATGGAACTAACCTGGACTAACGCTGTTTTCAGCAGAATTACCATGGTGTTGTTTTATGTGCAGAAAACAAATATTCTCGGAATGACCTGAAACTCCACGGTACATCTTAGAAAAAACAATAAAAATCCTCGCCGAAGATGAATACCAGGGGGCCCACACCCTTCTCACGAGGGTGGGGGCGCCCCCTAGGGCGTGCCCCCTACCTCGTGGGCCCCCTGTTGCGTCTCTGACTCCAACTCCACCTCCATATATTGAGTTTCGATGAGAGAAAAATAAGGGAGAAGAAATCATCGCGTTTTACGATACGGAGCCGTCGCCAAGCCCTAAAACCTCTCGGGAGGGCTGATCTGGAGTCCGTTCGGGGCTCCGGAGAGGGGGATTCGTCGCCGTCATCATCATCAACCATCCTCCATCACCAATTTCATGATGCTCACCGCCGTGCGTGAGTAATTCCATCGTAGGCTTGCTGGACGGTGATGGGTTGGATGAGATTTATCATGTAATCGAGTTAGTTTTGTTAGGGTTTGATCCCTGGTATCCATTATGTTCTGAGATTGATGTTGCTATGACTTTGCTATGCTTAATGCTTGTCACTAGGGCCCGAGTGCCATGATTTCATATTTGAACCTATTATGTTTTCATGAATATATGTGAGTTCTTGATCCTATCTTGCAAGTCTATAGTCACCTACTATGTGTTATGATCCGGCAACCCCGAAGTGACAATAATCGGGACCACTCCCGGTGATGACCATAGTTTGAGGAGTTCATGTATTCACTATGTGCTAATGCTTTGTTCCGGTTCTCTATTAAAAGGAGGCCTTAATATCCCTTAGTTTCCAATAGGACCCCGCTGCCACGGGAGGGTAGGACAAAAGATGTCATGCAAGTTCTTTTCCATAAGCACGTATGACTATATACGGAATACATGCCTACATTACATTGATAAATTGGAGCTAGTTCTGTGTCACCCTATGTTATGACTGTTACATGATGAACCACATCCGGCATAATTATCCATCACTGATCCGGTGCCTACGAGTTTTCCATATACTGGTTTACGCTTATTTACTTTTCCGCTGCTACTATTACAATCACTACAAAATACCAAAAACATTACTTTTGCTGTCTTTCCTTTTGTTGCCGCTACCACTACTATCATATTACTTTGCTACTAAACACTTTGCTGCAGATACTAAGTTTCCAGGTGTGGTTGAATTGACAACTCAGCTGCTAATACTTGAGAATATTCTTTGGCTCCCCTTGTGTCGAATCAATAAATTTGGGTTGAATACTCTACCCTCGAAACCTGTTGCGATCCCCTATACTTGTGGGTTATCAGGCACCAACATGTTGCGGTAATTTTTTTGGCCGAATTGGGACAAGCTTTGGTGTAAGCTTCTTGCAAACCGGAGCTTCCCTCAAGAAGGCTCGTGGTTCCAAGAGGGAACGTGTCACCTCCGTGTGCGAAATGACACATGTACACTGCCTTCTCCCTCTTTAATTTTTTTACGCAGCCAGATTAGACCAAATAGAAGTACTGTGCTAAAATTTGGAATTATTCTGGGCTCGTTTCGCCTTTTGTATACATTAATTGAGTTTCTGGGCATTTAATGTGCATAATTCAAATTTGAACTACAAGCACAGGCTCCAGTGCACCAAGGTTGTTTGAAAAATCACATGTGTGTCGTTGGGTCAGTTTCTAGGTCCCATGCAAGAGATTGGAGTGAAATTCAAACATCTGGGCGTCGTGGCTCGGCCAGAAAGATTGAGAAACTTGGTTTTTTAATTCCTGTAATTCCAAAACACGCCTAAAAATCATGAAACTTGGCATGGTGTCATGACATGGCACCAACATGCTGCGGTAATTTTTTTGGCCGAATTGGGACAAGCTTTGGTGTAAGCTTCCTGCAAACCGGAGCTTCCCTAAAGAAGGCTCGTGGTTCCGAGAGGGAACGTGTCACCTCCGTGTGCCAAACAACATACGTACACTGCCTTCTCTCGCCTTAATTTTTTACACAGCCAGATTAGACCAAATAGAAGTACCGTGCTAAATTTTGGAATTATTCCGGGCTCGTTTCGCCTTTTTTTATACATTAATTGAGTTTCTGGGCATTTAATGTGCATAATTCAAATTTGAACTACAAGCACATGCTCCAGTACACCAAAGTTGTTTGAAAAATTACATGTGTGTCCTTGGGTGAATTTCTAGGTCCCATGCAAGAGATGGGAGTGAAATTCAAACATCTGGGCATCGTGGCTCGGCCGGAAAGATTGAGAAACTTGGTTTTTTAATTCCTGTAATTCCAAAACACGCCCAAAAATCATGAAACTTGGCATGGTCTCATGACATGGCACCAACATGCTGTGGTAATTTTTCTGTCTGTTTTGCGAAGGCGCACACATTAACAATCAACAAAGTCATTTTGGAACAAGTAATGTCACGTTACAAATCCGAAACACAAGTATTATTGAAACCGTGGGCGTTCGAGTTACCAATTACGTGCGGCCACGCGTCCCCTTTTTTTATTGGCTAGGAGGTGACGTGCGGGATAACTATTTGAGTACGAGAGGCGTGCGATCAGACCCCTGCGCATGCTCATCGGGAGGAGAGACCTTTTGACCGCTACCCGCCGCGCACCTCCCTCCCAACGTCTCCATTCATGGCGCCCGAGCACCTGTTCTACGACATGGCTATATGTCTCACTGGACTGAGATTTAAGAGAGATAAATGAAAGTCTGAAAAGAAAGTTTTGCATGGATCTTGATGTAAGATCCCACGGACCTATATAGCATGGACTGCGACTTATAGCAAGCATGATGAATATAAGGACGATGACATTGGATAATAATTGTCTTACATATTTATAAACATAATTAAAAAAAAGCTACATGCGGCAAGGCCCGATACACACAAGGGAAAAAGAAGAAGGAAGCCACAGAAGGAACTAGTCTCCGCGGCGGGCGGCGACGAGCTCTTTCTTTGTTGGGGAACGCAGTAATTTCAAAAAAAATCCTACGCACACGGAAGATCATAAGCAGAAGTGTTATGACAACACGATTGATGTAGTCGTATGTCTTCATGATCGACCGATCCTAGTACCGAAAGTAGGACACCTCTGCGATCTACACACGTTTGGCTCGGTAATGTCCCATGAACTCACGATCCAGCAAAGTGTCGGGGGAGAGCTTCATCAGCATGATGGCATGATGACGGTGATGATGATGCTACCGAAGCAGGGCTTCGCCTAAGCACCGCTACGATATGACCGAGGTGGATTATGGTGGAGGGGGCACCACACACGGCTAAGAGATCAATGATCAACTTGTGTGTCTATGGGGTGCCCCCTAGCCACGCATATAAAGGATGGGGGGAGGAGGAGGCCAGTCCTCATAGGACGTGCCCAAAGTGTGGAGTACTACTAGGACTCCCTAGTCCAAGTAGGATTCCACCTCCTACATGGAATAGGAAAAAAGGGAAGGGAGAAGGAGACGGAAGGAAGAGGCCTTTCTCTCCTTTCCTGTATGGCCCATTAAGGCCCAATACGAATTCCCGTAACTCTCCGGTACTCCGAAAAATACCCGAATCACTCGGAACCTTTCTGATGTTCGAATATAGCCTTCCAATATATCGATCTTTATGTCTCGACCATTTCGAGACTCCTCGTCATGTCCCCGATCTCATCCGGGACTCTGAACAAACTTTGGTCATCAAATCACATAACTCAAATACAAATCGTCACAGAACGTTAAGTGCGCGGACCCTAAGGGTTCGAGAACTATGTAGACATGACCGAGACACATATCCGGTCAATAACCAATAGCGGAACCTGGATGGTCATATTGGCTCCTACATATTCTACGAAGATCTTTATCGGTCAAACCGCATAACAACATATGTTGTTCCCTTTGTCATTGGTATGTTACTTGCCGGAGATTCTATCGTCGGTATCTCAATACCTAGTTCAATCTCGTTACTGGCAAGTCTCTTTACTCATTCTGTAATGCAACATCCCGTAACTAACTCATTAGTCACATTTCTTGCAAGTCTTATAGTGATGTGCATTACCGAGAGGGTCCAGAGATACCTCTCCGACAATCGGAGTGACAAATCCTAATCTCGATCTATGCCAACTCAACAAATACCATCGGAGACACCTGTAGAGCACCTTTATAATCACCCAGTTACGTTGTGACGTTTGGTAGCACACAAAGTGCTCCTCCGGCATTCGGGAGTTGTATGATCTCATAGTCATAGGAACATGTATATGTTATGGAGAAAGCAATAGCAACAAACTAAACAATCATCGTGCTAAGCTAACGGTTGGGTCAAGTCAATCACATCATTCTCTAATGATGTGATCTTCTTAATCAAATGACAACTCATGTCTATGGTTTGGAAACATAACCATCATTGATTCAACGAGCTAGTCAAGTAGAGGCATACTAGTGACATTTTGTTTGTCTATGTACTCACACATGTACTAAGTTTCCGGTTAATACAATTCTAGCATGAATAATAAAAATTTATCATGACAAATAACAACTTTATTATGGCCTCTAGGGCATATTTCCTTCAGTCTCCCACTTGCACTAGAGTCAATAATCTAGTTCACATCGTCATGTGGTTTAACACCAATAGTTCACATCTTTATGTGATTAGTTCACATCTCCATGTGACTAACACCCAAAAGGTTTACTAGAGTCAGTAATCTAGTTCACATCGCTATGTGATTAACACCCAAAGAGTGATCATGTTTTGCTTGTGAGAGAAATTTAGTCAACGGGTCTGCCACATTCAGAGCTGTATGTATTTTGCAAATTTTCTATATCTACAATGCTTTGCACGGAGCTACTCTAGCTAATTGCTCCCACTTTCGATATGTATCTAGATCGAGACTTAGAGTCATCCAGATCGGTGTCAATGCTTGCATCGACGTAACTCTTTACGACGAACTCTTTGTCACCTCCATAACCGAGAAACATTTCCTTATTCCACTAAGGATATTTTTGACCGCTGTCCAGTGATCCACTCTAGGATCACTATTGTACCCTCTTGCCAAACTTATGGTGAGGTACACAATAGGTCTAGTAGGCATATCATACTTTATAGAACCTATGACTGAGGCATAGGGAATGACTTTTCATTCTCTTTCTATTTTCTACCGTGGTCGGGTTTTGAGTCTTTACTCAACTTCACACCTTGCAACATAGGCAAGAACTCCTTCTTTGACTTTTCCATTTTGAACTACTTCAAAATCTTGTCAAGGTATGTACTCATTGAAAATATATCAAGCGTCTTGATCTATCTCTATAGATCTTGATGCTCAATATGTAAGTAGTTTCATCGAGGTCTTCTTTGAAAAACTCTTTTCAAACACTCCTTTATGCTTTCCAGAAAATTCTACATTATTTCCGATCAACAATATGTCATTCACATATACTTATCGGAAATGTTGTAGTGCTCCCACTCACTTTCTTGTAAATACAGCTTCACCGCAAGTTTGTATAAAACCATATGCTTTGATCACTTTATAAAAGTATATATTCCAACTCCGAGATGCTTGCACCAGTCCATAGATGGATCGCTGGAGCTTGCACACTTTGTTAGCACCTTTAGAATTGACAAAACCTTATTGTTGCATCATATACAACTCTTCTTTAAGAAATTCATTAAGGAATGCAGTTTTGACATCCATTTGCCAGATTTCACAAAATGTGGCAATTGCTAACATGATTCAGACATACTTAAGCATCGCTACGAGTGAGAAAATCTCATCGTAGTCAACATCTTGAACTTGTCGAAAACCTTTTGCAACAATTCGAGCTTTGTAGATAGTAACACTACTATCAGTGTCCATCTTCCTCTTGAAAATCCATTTATTCTTAATGGCTCACTGATCAATGGGCAAGTCAATCAAAGTCCATATTTTGTTCTAATACATGGATCTCATCTCAGATTTCATGGCTTCAAGCCATTTCATCGAATCTGGGTTCATCATCGCTTCCTCATAGTTCGTAGGTTCGTCATGGTCAAGTAACATGACCTCCAGAACAGGATTACCGTACCACTCTGGTGCGGAATGTATTCTGGTTGACCTACGAGATTCTGTAGTAACTTGATCAGAAGTTTCATGATCATCATCATTAACTTCCTCACTAATTGGTGTAGGAATCACTAGAACTGATTTTTGTGATGAACTACTTTCCAATTCAGGAGAAGGTACAATTACCTCATTAAGTTTTACATTCCTCCCAATCACTTCTTTTGAGAGAAACTTCTTCTCTAGAAAGGATCCATTCTTAGCAATGAATATCTTGCCTTCGGATCTGTGATAGAAGGTGTAACCAATAGTTTTCTTTGGGTATCCTATGAAGACGCATTTATCCGATTTGGGTTCGAGCTTATCAGGTTTAAATTTTTTCACATAAGCATCATAGCCCCAAACTTTAAGAAACGACAGCTTAGGTTTCTTGCTAAACCACAGTTCATGTGGTGTCGTCTCAACGGATTTAGATGGTGCCCTATTTAATGTGAATGCAGTTGTCTCTAATGCATAACCCCAAAACGATAGTGATAAATCGGCAGGAGACATCATAGATCGCACCATATCTTATAAAGTACGGTTATGACTTCGGACACACCATTACGTTGTGGTGTTCCAGGTGACGTGAGTTGCGAAACTATTCCACATTGTTTCAAATGAAGACCAAACTCATAACTCAAATATTCCCGTCCATGATCAGACCACAGAAACTTTATTTTCTTGTTACGATGATTTTCCACTTCACTCTCAAATTCTTTGAACTTTTCAAATGTTTCAGACTTATGGTTCATCAAGTAGATATACCCATATCTGCTCAAATCATCTGTGAAGATCGTAAAATAATGATACCCTCCGCGAGCCTCAACACTCATCGGATTGCATACATCAGTATGTATTATTCCCAATAAGTCAGTAGCTTGCTCCATTGTTTCGGAGAACGGAGTTTTTAGTCATCTTGCCCACGAGGCATGGTTCGCAACTATCATATGATTCATAATCAAGTGATTCCAAAAGCCCATCAGCATGGAGTTTCTTCATGCGCTTTACACCAATATGACCTAAACGGCAATGCCACATATAAGTTGCACTATTATTATTAACTTTGCATCTTTTGGCTTCAATATTATGAATATGTGTATTACTACGATCGAGATTCAATAAACCATTCATGTGTTTTCAGTATCCTGCGAATCAAAGAGACCCTTAGACTGGTTTAGGTCCGGTCATTTTTTATAAATGTGTTATGTCCAAAATTTAATGAACGTGCTCCGGTTTCTATGAAAATAATCCGGTTTGCATGTAGTAATTCATTCATCTATTTATTCTTCTGCGGGGGGTTTGCATGCAATTCGTGAGGTCTAAAATGTAAAGTACGCCGGCATGGTTGCATATGCTCCGAGTCATGCATGCACTATGATCTAGATGCTCTATGTCCCACATGTCGGCGAAAGGGAGCATGTGGAAATAGCCTAGGAGTACATATAGGAGGATAAATATGTGAAAAAATATGTACTGTGAAGCGTAGCTGCAGTTCAAAAAGTTGACCTAAAGTGATGACAGGTATAGGTCGCATGCAGCCACCTAGTGGTACTATACATACGACTACTTTTCCCTAAAAAAAGAGGTAAGAGTACTCAGTACTCCTATTCTATCAAGACGAATCCCATCTAACAACAGCGTCCGTGCTACAACTAGCTCTTCTCCCTCGTTTCTCTCTTCTATTAGCAAGATGCATGTGCGTTGCACGTAACATCAAGATGCATTTGTATGAGTATTTTATCTTGTGAGAGAAAAGAATGAACGAGGGAAGGCCTTATTTGCAAATGTGGAGAGGGGTGTGCCATCCTGCAATATAGGCCGTCCGATTTATATCTGATGGATAGGAAGGAAACTATGACAATTTTGCAAAAAGATACACACACCCCTCTCCACATTTGCAAATAAGGCCTTCCCTCATTCATCCTTTTCTCTCACAAGATAAACTACTCATACAAATGCATCTTGATGTTCCGTGCAACGCAATGCATCTTGCTAGTAATGTAGTAAACTCAGAGTACAAGTTTATGTGGGTGGCATCGACCTAGGGAGCTAGAGATGGTGCGTGTGAGAAGTCCCGAGAGACTAGGTGTGTGCGTAGGAAAGAGGGAGAGAGATGATATGTGTCGATGTAATGTGTGTGAAAAAAAGACAAGTCTACAGCTCGCCACGTGGCTATTCATGTCGAACGCCCCAATAACCGTAAGATATGTATCTGACGGTGCCAATTATTGCATGTACACAATAGTAGAAAAAGAAGTACTCCCTCTGTCCGGAATTACTTGTTGCGGAAATGGATAAAATGGATGCATCTAGAACTAAAATATGTCTAGATACATCCATTCCTCTGATAAGTATTTCCAGACGGAGGGAGTACCATGGCATATTACAAAACTTCTACACCACGGCCGAGAACGCGTGCCCACATTACGCCATCCGGGAATAGTGCCGCACTTCGAAACTAGAACCGTCAATAAATTTTGAGCTTGCGTCTCATCACATTCCAAATTACTACCACACTATATTTAATTGCAGACCTGTTCACACTGATCACAACCTAAATGGTTTCCCACGCGTATTACTACTCGGTTATAAATACTACTATGCCAAGATGACTGCACATTCCTCCTCATCCACAAAAACAAACAAGTCATTCATCATCGTTCCCTTGCGTCTGCTATGGCCAACGTGAGTTCTGGGTCGAGAGATTACCACCAAGAAGAGGCGAGCATGGAAGCGGAAGCACGAGAGATGTCCCGCCTCGCTGCGAAAGCAGCTGACATGTCCCGCCGCGCGGCCATAGCAGCACAGAGGTCCCGCCGTGCCGCAGAAGCAGCACGGAGGTCCCACCGCGCCGTCAATGCAGCGGATTGGTCCGGCCACGCTGCAGAAGCAGCAGATATGTCTCTCCGCACAACAAATGCAGCAAAGATGTCCTCCCATGCCGCAGCGGCCTGGGAAAATGTCTCGCGGGTGGGCGAGGACTCTTACAGGTGCATGCATGCGATCGTCCATAGCCAGATGGATCAGATCTTCAGTTGGGTGAGGTTATAGGACGACATGAAAGCCTCGTTTGAACAGGCTACCGGCATCATCCGGCAACTAGGAGAGGGCAATGCGAAGCTCCAGGCCGAGCACGACCTGTTGTGGGCAAAGATCGCAGGAAGGGCGAAACAGGCGGAGGAGACCGCTGCCTTGTTGAAGAGGACGGGCATCATTGTCAAGAAACTTATGGACGAGAATGCCATGCTCCGCATCGAGCATGAAAGGCCGGTGGAGGAATCTGTGGATGATGCCAAGCAGCGTATTATGGACATGAAATTGATGAAAGAGATCATCGCCGCTCGCTGTGAGAACTAGTCTCTGCGACCTACAGCGGATCAAGAAAGTAGAGATGAGCGAGCCAGATCGGTGTATGCGTCTTCCTTCTTCTTTTTCCCTTGTGTATTTCGGGCATAGCAGCATGTGGTTTTTTTAATCATCTTCCTAAATATGTAAGACAATTATTATCCACTATCGTCGTCCTTATATATTCATCAGTCTTCCTATAAGTCACAGTAGATGCTATATAGGTCCGTCAAATCCTACATCAAGATCCATGCAAAATTTTCTTTTCAGATTTTCTTTTTTCTCTCTTAAACCTCGGTCGAGTGAGACATAGCCATGCCATTAAATAAGGGCTTGGGAGCCATTAATGGAGACCTTGGGATAGAGGTGGGCGGCAGATGGAGGTCAAAGGGCTCTCCTCCCGATAAGCATGCACAGGGGTCTGATCGCATGCGTCCCGTACTCAAATAGCTACCCCAAACGGCGCCTCCTAGACTATAAAAAAGGGGATGCGTGGTGGCACGTAAATGGTTAGTAGAATGCCCACGGTTTCAATAATACTTGTGTTTCCGATAGTAACGTGACAACACTTGTTCCAAAATGACTTTGTTGATTGTTAATGTGTGCGCCTTCGCGAATTGGACAGCAAAATTACCACAACATGTTAGTGCCATGTCATGACACCAAGCCAAGTTTCATGATTTTCATGCGTGTTTTGGATTTACAGGAATTAAAAAACCAAGTTTCTTAATGTTTCTGACCGAGCCACGACGCCCGGATGTTTGAATTTCATTCCCATTTCTTTCATGGGACCTAGAAATTTACCAGAGGACACACATGTGATTTTTCAACCAACTTTGGTGCACTGGAGCATTTGCTTGTAGTTCAAATTTGAATTATGCACATTAAATGACCAGAAACTCAATTTTAATGTATAAAAAGGCCAAACGAACCCAGAATAATTCCAAAATTTAACACGACACTCATATAGTTCTATGTTGCCTGTGTAAAGAAAATCAGGGGGGAAGCATATATCGTTTCGCACACAAAAGTGACACGTTCCCTCTCAGAATCAAGAGCCTTCTTGAGAGAAGCTCCGGTTTGCAAGAAGGTTATACCAAAACTTGTTCCAATTCGGCCAATTTTTTGACCACAACATGTTAGTACCATGACATGACACCATTCCAAGTTTCATGATTTTCAATCGTGTTTTGGATTTAAAAGAATTTAAAACCAAGTTTCTCAATGTTCTCAGCCGAGCCACGATGCCCAGATGTTTGAATTTCATTCACATTTCTTGCATGGGACCTAGAAATTCACCCGAGGACACACATGTTATTTTTCAACCAACTTTGGTGCACTAGAGCATGTGCTTGTACTTAAAATTTGAATTATTCACATTAAATGACCAGAAACTCAATTAATGTATAAAAAGGCCAAATGAGCCCGGAATAATTCCAAAATTTAACATGACACTCATATAGTTCTATGTTGCCTTTGTAAAGAAAATCAGGGGGCAGCGTATATCGTTTCACACACAAAGGTGACACGTTCCCTCTCAGAACCACGAGCCTTCTTGAGAGAAGCTCTGGTTTGCAAGAAGCTTATACCAAAACTTGTTCCAATTCGGCCAAATTTTATACCACAACATGTTAGTGCCATGACATGACACCATGCCAAGTTTCATGATTTCCAGGCGAGTTTTGGATTTATAGGAATTTAAAAACCAAGTTTCTCAATGTTCTCGGCCAAGTCACGACGCCCAGATGTTTGAATTTCATTACCATTTCTTGCATGGGACCTAGAAATTCACCCAAGGACACACATGTGATTTTTCAACCAACTTTGGTGCACCGGAGCATGTGCTTGCTGTTCAAATTTGAATTATGCACATTAAATGTCCAGAAACTCAATAATGTATAAAGAAGGCCAAACGAACCCAGAATAATTGCAAAATTTAACAGGGCACTCATATAGTTCTATGTTGCCTCTGTAAAGAAAATCAGGGGGAGGCAGCGTATATCATTTCGCACACAAAGGTGACACGTTCCCTCTCGGAACCACGAGGCTTGTTCAGAGAATCTCCAGTTTGCAAGAAGCTTATACCTAAACTTGTCCCAATTCAGCCAAAAATTACACATATGAAAACAGGGTTTAGATTATCCTGAACATCTCGCTACCTAGACAAATGTACTATGATTTGAATTCAACATAAAATGGATACAAATATTTGAATTGGAGATCGTACGGTACATGTAGTTCATAGTGAAATATGATTACTACTATATGCATGTTTTCTGTTATCAAGATAATATTTAAATGATGGTGTAACTCGACAACAATCATATTCAAATAAGGAAAATTGGTTCAAATTTAGTCCATATGGCAGACGATAATATATATGTTCATATGGTGGAGTAAAATGTTCATATGAGATGGAAGATCAAAATGTAGGACTACATCCATTCTAAACCGCAAGATCACCTAACAATATATTCGAATTCAACATAACATGGATTCAAAAATTCAAATTCAAGATCCTGGCATTTGTAATCATATAAAAAGGGACATGACTCCTTGTGGTGGGAATTGATTTGTTTTTTTGTTGTTGTTGAGGGAAGTACGAATTGATTTGGTACTGTACAGGCTAATCTTGTTCTCCCAATTTTTTTACAATTTTCTTGTAGTTTTTTCAATGGCATTTATAGCAATATAGTAAAAGGGGACATGACTCTCTTGTGTCTTGTATGAATTGTTGTTTGTACATGTTAAGTTTGTTCTGCCGAACTTGGAATCTGTGCCTTGTTATCCTGGAATTTTCAAGCTCGAGCATCTTTTGTCTCTTCTGCTGTGAAACTCCCGCCTCTTCAACCTGCGTTGCGCCTTGTTATCATGAAATTTCGATGCGCGTGAACACTCCCTCCTCATCCGAAATCGGTCCTGCAGCCCAGACACGCGAAAGCCCCCTTCTACCCCTCAGCCAGAAATGCCGCCTCGACGCCGCGTGGTCAAAACCGGTGGGGGTACATTCATAACTTACCCTACTTTTCGGACAAGCACATTCTTAAGCCATGGCTCCCCTACCTTCCCCTTCGTCCCCCATTCGTACACCGAGGCCACCAAAACCTGTGTAACCCCACGCTCTTCCGTCAGCCTCTCGACCGTCGCCCAGCTGGAGACTCTTCCCCAACAACGTCGTCCACCGCAACAGCTCGTCGTTCCTCATCCACCTCATCGGATGAGGATCATCGTCGATCTCGTCGTCTTGCCGGATCAGCCGCCCCGTCCTCCACCTCCAAGGACCTGCCCCGACATTCGCCTCGTCTATCACGCCACCTCCATCCCCACAGCTTCTTCTTGACCCACCCCACCGGAACCGCATCCCCCTCACCAATTCCTCTGATGAAGCTGAGGCCTACTCGGCGCCACTAAGGAGGTTCTGCACTCACTGCTGCATTTTATCTTTTATTCGATCTCACGGGGCTGCCGGGGCTCGATACCGAGCAGCCATGACGGGTCTCCATCGACGGGGTCGTCGCCGCCACTTCCTTTGTGGTGTCTCTCCCCCATGTCGCCGCTTCCTCGGTGGCGACTTCCACATTAGCACTAGCTGCTGCTCCTCCAGCTCTCGCTCATGCTGCTGCTGCTGCTCCGGCTCTCGCTCGCGCTGCAGCTCTGTTCTTGCTGTCGGTCACGCCGCTGCACTGCTCTTGCTTTCCTTCGTGCTGCTGCTCTGCTCTGCTATTGTTGTCACTCGCGCTGCTACTCCGCTCTTGCTCTTGTTCATGCTGCTGCTCTGCTCTGCTTTGCTCTTGCTCTCGCTCGCGCTGCTGCTGCTGTTGCACGACATGCGACAGTTACAGGAGTTGCTGCTTTAGCACTCGCTCGCGGCGCTGTTGCACGAGTTGCTCTCTACTAGTGCGTTCCTGATATGTCTCCAACGCATCTATAATTTTTTGTTTTTCCATGCTATTATATTATCAACCTTGGATGTTTTATAATCATTTTATAGTCATTTTATCTCATTTTTGGTACTACCCTATTGACATAGTGCCAAGTGCCAGTTGCTATTTTTTCCATGGTTTTTACATCGTAGAAAATCAATATCAAACGGAGTCCAAATGCCACGAAACTTTACGGAGATTTTTTATGGGCCAGAAGGAACACGATGGGCCCTGGCTACGCCTGGTGGGTTGTGCCCACCTTGGGTGCCCCCCGGACCACCTCTTTGCTCTACAAATACCCCAATATTCCCAAAACCCTAGGGGAGTTGACGAAATATTGATCCAGCCGCCGCAGAGTCTAGAACCACCAGATCCAATCTAGACACCATCTCGGTTGGGGTTCACCACCTCCATTGGTGACTCTCCGATGATGCGTGAGTAGTTCTTTGTAGACCTTCGAGTCTGTAGTTAGTAGCTAGATGGCTTCCTCTCTCTCTCTCTCTCTCTCTCTCTCTCTCTCTCTCTCTTTTTCTTGATTCTCAATACAATGGTCTCTTGGAGATCCATATGATGTAACTCTTTTGCGCTGTGTTTGTTGGGATCGATGAACTTTGACTTTATGATCAGATCTATCTTTTTATATCCATGAAAGTATTTGAGTTTCTTTGATCTCTTTTATGCATGATTGCTTATAGCCTCGTATTTCTTCTTTGGTATTTGGGTTTTGTTTGGCCAACTTGATCTATTTATCTTGCAATGGGAAGAGGTGCTTTGTAGTGGGTTCGATCTTACGGTGCTTGATCCTAGTGACAGAAGGGGAAACGACACGTATGTATCGTTTCTACTTAGGATAAAACGATGGGGCCTATCTCTACATAGATAGATCTTGGCTACATCATGTCATCGTTCTTATTGCATTACTTTGTTTCTCCATGAACTTAATACACTAGATGCATGCTGGATAGTGGTCGATATGTGGAGTAATAGTAGTAGATGCAGGCAGGAGTCAGTCTACTAATCTTGGACGTGATGCCTATGTAATGATCATTACCTGGATATCGTCATGACTATTTGAAGTTCTATCAATTGCCCAACAGTAATTTGTTCACCACCGTTTGCTATTTTTCTTGAGAGAAGCCACCAGTGAAACCTACGGCCCCCGGGTCTCTTTCTTATGTTATTTGCCTTTGCGATCTATTTTCCTTTGTGTTTATTTCCAGATCTACTAAACCAAAAACCCAAAAATACCTTGCTGCACTTTATTCTTATTTATTTATTTGGCGTTTGATCTATCAATCTACTACAAATTTACATCACGTCTGTTTGCCTATCTTGAGGCGTCGTACCCCGGAAGGGATTGACAACCCCTTTAACACGTCGGGTTGCGAGAAGTTGTTATTTCTGTGCAGGTGCTATTTATGTTGTGTAGCTTGGTTCTCCTACTGGTTCGATAAGCTTGGTTTCACATCTAAGGGAAATACCTACCGCCACTATGCTGAATCATCCCTTCCTCTTTGGGGAAATACCAACATAGCTTCAAGTGACATCAGTTCCCTACTCGAGCGACTGCTGATTTAGATCACTGCTTCTCTGCTAGTAGTGCTTGAACGCCCTAAACTTCTATCGCAATGCTCTACTACTAGTTCAATCAATTTCAACAGTAAAATTCAGTTTCGACTGTAAAGTTCAGTTTCTTCAGTTAAGTTCAGAATGAACAGTATTTACAGCACCTGTCAGAGCGGCTGTGGCGCCGCTATGCATACATCTAGCACTTTTTGGTGATGTATTTTACATCATCTATTGCAGATGCTATTAGAGTCCCACTTCAGATTAACGTTGTATGTCTTGTCCTGCTTCAACCTTGCCGTCGTACACCTCATCTGTTGAGGGTTGGTTGCGGCATATGCCAAAGGATGGCTTATCATGGTGGGGGCGAGTAGAACGTCGCCGGTGCCTGGAGACGGGATAAGGCGAAGGCATGCACGCCGGCGAATCTTACCCAGCTTCGGGGCTCTCCGTGGAGATAATACCCCTACTGCTGCTCTGCGGGGTCTCCGCATGATCACTATGGCAAAATGTGTACACGGTTGCTCCTTGAGCTGTTTCCTAGAGGTAGGAGAAGGCAAGGCTAGCTCTCTCCTTCCTATATGATCTGGTCTAGTGCTAATGGATTCCCACCCTTTGCATGGGTGCCCTGGGGGTTTATATAGGCCTACCCCTAGGGGTACAATGCTAATCCGGCTGGACGCGGGCCCAGCCGTTAGTCTCTCTGACCGCCCTCTTATCCACCGACTCCTGGGCCCCGCCGACTGGCGGGCCCCGCCGACTGGCTTAGTACGGAGCCGACAGGCCGCGTCCGCCGCGGGCGGGTCTTGCCGGCGGCAGATTACTTTGGTCGTCCTTCTAATGACGCGAGATCGGTCATGGGGCCGTGGCAATAGCTCCGACGTCTGGTGGCGATCATTGTTGCCACTCCCTGTCATGTCTGGTTAATGGCGCGTGGGGCCCGTGGGAGGGGCTGGCCGACTCCTGGGCGCCGACTCCCAACTGGGCCGACTGGTGGCGCTCTCGCCGTCTTCCGTAGGCCCGCCGACTGGTGGGACCCGTCGTCCCTGGGTCGTACCGGCAGGCCGTCGTGGGCACAGGATTCCGCCCACTGGGGCTGACATCAGGGCCGGCATGGCAACAGTGTCGCGCCGGGCGGAGATCTCCGCGGGTACGGCGTACTGTGGCCACGCCTGCCCTTGGAAAAGGGTGGGAGTGGACCTTACTGTGGCCACTCCCCATCCCGTCCCTCTTTATGAGGGCATGGGGGTTGTTGGCATCGCGGGCCGACTCCCCATGGCCGGCTTCTCTGGAAGTCGCCAGTCAGGAGTCGGCTCATCCTGAAGTCGTCATCTGGACTCGGCCGCAAGTGGGCAGTCGGCTGCCTCGTAGCCGACTCTCAGAAGGCGGCTCTTTGTCCTGGGGTCTTGAGGGGTGTAGCCTGCCCCGATGTCTTGAAAGGTTCTAGGCCTGGGTTAGCCTACCCGTGGCCCATTACTCCGACAGTAGTCCCCGAAGCTGGTGGGGCACCGAGGGCGATATGCCGAGGAGCCTCAACAGTTTCTTCTTTTCGCAGGTTGGATCTGGGCCTCGCTAGCCGTCTTCTGTCAAGCCGACTAGCTGGAGCCGGACTTGCTTAAGGGCGACTTGCCCGTAAAAAAGTTTGAACGTCGCGGCGGAGTCCAGGCGGCGTGCCTGATAAGCCTTTGGGTTGCCGCCCGTTGTGGACCCGTCGCGAGGCGCCACGTGGCTGAGCTAGTCTGCCCACCCACGCGCGCGACGGGACAGGCCTACAGGTGGGACCCGCCACTACCGCGCCTCGGCATGTGAACGGATCCGTTGTGGCCGCGCGGACGGTTGGGGTTCTCGCGCGGTTATTGCACGCAGTGACTTTGTGTGGTAAATCGTGGGGGTCGTGGGGTCCTGGGCGCAGTTAATCCCGCGACTGCCCCCTCGGCTTCTCAGCCCACGAGCCTACAAGTAGGCGAGGGGAGGGGGGCGGCGAAGCACGCGCGCCCATCCTCCCTACTCCCTTTCGCTCCTTCTTGCTTCTTCTTCCTCTCGCCGCTGCTGCTCCGAACCACGCCGCGCCCGCAGCGATGAGCTCTTCCTCCGCCGCCGCGCCTCCTGCTGTGCGCTCCGGAGTGTGCGACGGCTCCGAGGTCGATGACGACGATGTCGAGATCCTCCGCAAGACACGGCGGCTGCCCGGCAGGGGCTTAGTGCGGGTCCGCCTCACGCCCGAGGGGGAAATATCGCCAACGTCGGAGGAGGGCGAGCGGGTCATATTCCGCTCGCACCTTATGCGCGGCCTGGGGCTGCCGGCGAGCGGCTTCTTCCGCTCCTTCTTGGAGTTCCACGGGCTCCAGCCGCACCACCTTACTCCGAACATGGTGGTGCTGATGGCTGCCTTCTCCACCCTGTGCGAAGGCTTACTCGGCGTTCTCCCCACCGTCGAGCTCTGGGGTGAGTTCTTCCAGTCCAAGCTTGGCACACACGTCGCCGGCGTGCCGGCCTAGTGTGGTGCGTTTATCGCGATGCGGAGATCAGTGGCCGACAATCCGTTTCCCACCATCGCGCTGATTAAGTCGGTGAAGATGTGGCAGCGGTCCTACTTTTATGTGAAGAACGTCACCCCAGAAGGCGACTGGGTCAACCTGCCGGCTTACGAAGCCGGCGCGCCGGCTGGAAGGCTCCCCAGCTGGTCACACCGAGCCAGGACGTTGTCTCCTGCTGGTGCCGCCGCCGTCGCGTGACTCCGAGTGCTGACGCAGTCGGAGGGCTTGACCGGGGCTGACTTGCTGGCCGCCTTCGTGGTGCGCCGAGTCCTCCCACTCCAAGGCCGACCTCACCTGATCTACCGGATGAGAGGTCATCGGGACCCAAGTCGGATGTGCTCCAAGGACATGCCTCGCGCGGAGGTGGCGGACACGGTGAACCACATCGCGAACTGCGGTCTCTCGGTGGATTGGCGGTTCGGCAAGGAGCCGTACTCACGCGCCAACCCCCCGCCTATTGTAAGTCGTCTTCCTTCTTCTTCTGTTTCTTTTGTTACCGAGTCCGACTTGTCCAGTCTGACTGTTTTTGTTTTGAATCAGAACCCTCTCGTCCCTCCTTCGCCCGGCACCGTGGGGCCGGCTCGTTAGTTTGTCCCCGATCGGGCGGAGAGCGACGTCGACGATCCTGACTTGGTGGCGGCGGCCATGGAGGCCGACGCCGAGGGAGGAGGAGGAGAAGCAGGCGGCTCTAGGACTACGACCACTTTCGCCGACTGGCCAAATGACGATGCTGAGGGGGAAGTCGCCCCGCGTCACCAGCCAAAGGCTGGCCAGCCAAGCGCGAGTTCCTCCGCCGTCTTGGACGCTCAAGGCGGCGCGAAGAAGCGCCGGGCCGGGCCGAGTACACTTGGTGGCCGGTCGAAGAAGTTTAAGGGAGCGGCCGCCACGACCAAGCGGGAAGAGGCGGCCGCGAAAGCCAACCGCTTCTGCAAGGAAGTGAAGGAGCCGCCGCTGGTCTCTGCGTAAGCGCCTCCATCCCTTATCATTATTTTCTCTTTGTTGATCTTGTCTGAGTCTTCATATGCTTCCCTCGCTTCAGGGCTCCCCTCACTCTTGAGAGAGTTGTCGACGCCTCCGTTATGGGGTCGGTGGAGACGTCTGCCACTACTCGGCGGATTGACCCTGCCGCCGACCTCCGGGAGGTGACGGAGCGGAACGCGCAGGAGAAGTGCGAGGAGGAAGAGGCCGCCCGCCTGAAGAAAGCGGAGGCCGAGAAGGCAGAAGCCCTCGCCCTGAAAAAGCTGGAGGAGGCCGAGGCCACCGTTGCGGCAAGGCGGCAGGCTAAGGAAGTCACGCACCGGCGGTCGGCGGTGTTCGTCACCCCTCTGAACTCTGCGCCACCGCCCCCGGAGTTCACGGGGCAGTCAGGGGAAGCCGGCGGCGAGTTCCCGATCGTGGAGAGGGGCGGCGGTGAAGCCTCCATGCCGGACGCGGTCGTGCCGCCACCGCCGCCGCCGTCTAGGAGCGCGCAAGGCAAACAGCCGGCGGACCCGCCCTTGCCGCCGACTGAAGACGAGGCCGTGGCAAGGCTACTCCTTCAAGTCGGCTCGCCAATGCGCCGCCGTCTTGAGAACGCGACTTTGGCGCCACGCCCCTTGGAGACCGGCACCGCTAGCTCGACGATCCCAGACGCCGAAGCAACGAGCGCCGCGCCCATTGGGTGGGTGTGAGGAGGCGGCACGGGCCCGCTGAACCAGGCGCTTCTAGATGTCCAGACAAAGCTGCGAGCTGAGAGCGACGCTATCCAAAACTGCACCAAGGCGCACCTAGCGTCGCGGGCAGCCATCCGGGTATGCTTTCTCCTTTGTCTTTGTTTTCTTGTTCCTCTCTGTGGGGGTGCACCCACTGGGTGTAGTCCCCGAGTTTCGGGCCGGCTGCTAAGCAGATGACCCGGAACTCCAATTGGTGAGTTCCGGGTACTAACTTTTGTCTGAAATACTTGTCGCAGGACTATCACAACCTTTGTGTCACCGCCTTCAACCGCAACGTTGAAGAGCTGGGCAAGCGGACCACCGACTTGTCGGAGAGCCGTAGTGAGCCTTTTTATTCTTTGCGGGGGCGCGCTGGCGCACCCACGGGCTGTAGTCCCCGAGATTCGGGCCGACTGCTGAGGAGTCAGGCCGGATCTCCCCGGCGACCTTCTTTGTTGATGACTTAACGCCTTCTTTCTTCTTTCTCTTCAGAGGCCAATGCCACTCTTCAACAGCAGCTGAGCGAAGCCAACACCGCGTTGCGCGCCAAGGGGGAGGAGTGCAGCAAGCTCGCCACAGAGCGCGATCTGCTGGCCGCACAATTGGCCGCTTGCTGGATTAATGAAGTCCCCGGGCCGACTGGTGCAACCCTCGGGCCGAGTTCTGGAGTCTTCGGGCTGGCCGCCGCAGTCCCCGGGCCGGGTTCTGCAGTCCCTGGGCCGGCTTCGACTGTGGCGGATTTGGAGCCATCTGCCAAAATCCCCGTACCGTCTGTTGGGGCTCTGGAATCGGATCTGACTTTTTCGGGGGGAGCCGGCACAAAGATGGAGTCTGATTCTGGTGAAGGCTTGACATACGGCTTGAGGAGGCGCTGAAGGGCGACACCGGATGGTATTGCTTGGCGGGTAGAGCCGATTCGTGCCAGGGCGTCTGCTTGGTCGTTGTCGTTTCTTGGCACATGGAGGAACTCGCACCCCTCGAAATATCCACTGAGTTGCTGCACAAGGAAACGGTAACTCGCCATGTTTGCATCTTTGGCGTCCCAGTCGCCAGACGACTGCTGGACCACTAAGTCCGAGTCGCCATAACACAGGATCCGGCGAGTGCCAAGTTCTCTGGCAAGCCAGAGCCCGTGAATGAGCGCCTCGTATTCGGCGACGTTGTTGGAGGCGGCAAAGTGGATTTGCAGTGCGTATTTGAGCTTTTCGCCTTTAGGAGAAGTGAGGACAACACTGGCTCCCAAGCCGGTGCGCATCTTGGAGCCGTCGAAATGCATCCGCCAATGGGTGGAGTCGGGCGCTGGTGGTAGGTACTGGGTCTCGGCCCAGTCGACGAGGAAGTCGGCCAGTGCTTGTGACTTGATGGTGGTGCGGGGCTGGTAGTAGATGGTGTAGGGAGCCAGCTCTATGGCCCATTTGGCCACTCGGCCAGAAGCATCTCGGCTTCCGATGATCTCGGCAAGTGGGGCCGTGCAGACCATAGTGATTGGATGCTCTTGAAAGTAAGGCTTCAACTTCTTGGCGGCAAAGTGCACACCATAGCACATCTTCTGGTAGTGGGGGTAGTTCTGCTTGGAGGTCGACAGCACTTCGCTCAGGTAATATACCGGTCTCTCGACAGGTAGTGCCTTGCCTTCCTCCTTGCATTCCACTACAATGACTGTGTTGACTACCCGGCTAGTGGCGGCGATGTACAAGAGCATGGGCTCCTTAGGAGTCGGAACCGCCAGAACGGGTGGAGTAGTCAACATCTTCTTCAACTGGAGAAAGGCTTCGTCCGCCTTGTGGTTCCACTCGAAAAAAGTGGTCTTCTTCATGAGCTGGTATAAGGGGAGAGCTTTCTCGCCCAGCCGACTGATGAATCGGCTGATGGACGCCAAGCAGCCAGTGAACTTTTGCACGTCCAGCAGTCGGCTGGGTACCTCCATCCTCTCAATGGCCTTGATCTTTACAGGGTTGCACTCTATGCCACGTTCAGAGACCATGAAACCAAGGAGTTGGCCAGCTGGTACTCCGAAGACGCACTTCTTAGGGTTGAGCTTGATCTGGAATCGGCGTAGGTTCTCAAAGGTCTCCTTGAGGTCTTCCAGCAGTGTTCCATGCTTCTCCGTCTTCACCACCACATCGTCCACGTAGACGTGGGTGTTTCTGCCGAGTTGCTTGAGGAGGCACTTCTGCATGCAACGCTTAAAGGTGGCACCGGCATTCCTCAAGCCGAACGTCATGGTTAGGTAGCAGAAGGCTCCAAACGGTGTGATGAAGGCGGTCTTCAGTCTGTCAGCCGGGTTCAGCTTGATCTGGTGATATCCTGAATATGCATCTAAGAAGCTCAACAGCTTGCATCCGGCTGTGGAGTCTATCACCTGATCAATTCTCGACAAAGCAAACGGGTCCTTGGGGCAAGCCTTGTTGAGGCTTATGTAGTCAATACACATTCGCCACTGCTTGTTCTTCTTTAGTACCAGGACCGGGTTGGCTAGCCACTCTGGAAAGAATACTTCCATAATGAAGCCGGCTGCTAGGAGTCGGGCTATCTCTTCTCCGACAACTCTTCTCTTTTCTTCTGATAGGCGGCGCAAGGGCTGCCTGACTGGCTTCGCATCCGATCGGACATGTAACTTGTGCTCGGCGAATTCCGTCGGTACACCTGGCATGTCTTTGGGGGACCATGCGAAGATGTCCCGATTCTCACAGAGGAAATCGATGAACTCGCCTTCCTATTTGCTGTCGAGGTTTGCGCCTACGATAGCGTACCTCTCTGGGTGCTCCGGATCCAAGGGTATCTTCTTTGTCTCTTTGGCCGGCTTGAACGAACCCTCAGACTCTGACTCCTTGGGGTTAGGTGACACCTCTAGCTGCTTGTCAGCCATCGCCACAACCCGGTCAAGGAGCCGCTTCTCGGCCGCGATCACCAGGGACTCGGCCAATCGACTACTTTCAGCCGCGCAGGCAGACGACTTCCGGTAGTCGCCGGCTATGGTCAGAATCCCCTTGGAACTAGGCATCTTCATCTTGAGGTAGGCGTAGTGGGGGACCGCCATGAACTTGGCCAGGGCGGGTCGGCCAAGTAATGCATGGTATGGGCTCTCGAGATCCACCACCTCAAACCAAACTGACTCTCGGCGGAAGTGATCTTTGTCTCCAAAGAGGACGTCCATCAGGATCTTGCCGATTGGTTAGCAGGAAAGGCTAGGAACAATGCCATGGAATACAGTCTGGCTGTTATGAAGCTGTCTTTGCTTGATTCCTAACTTCTCCATGGTGTCCTTGTACAGGATGTTGATGCTGCTGCCTCCATCTATCAGAACTCGCGAGAAACGAGAAGCTCGTCTATCTGTGGCAAAGGTGGCATCCAAGACCAAGGCATATGAGCCCAGACTCGGCATCACCTCTGGGTGATCAACTCTGCTCCAGCTGATAGGCTTCTCGGACCAGTGCATGAATTTTGGTGTCTCTGATGCTACTGCATTCACCTCTTGCTGTTGCTGCCGCCTGCTGCATCGATCATCAGCCACGCTGGTAAATACCACGTAGGCTCCGTGCTCTTCAGGGTACTCGTCTTGTACTGCACCGACTGGCCTGACAGCCGGCTGCTGGGGCGGAGGCGGAGGCTGCTGCCCAGCAGGCGGGGGAGCCAGGAGGCCGTCTCCTTTCGCGATCCTGGTGAGCCAGTGGCACTTCCGGGTGGTGTGATTCGACGGCTTCGCGCCGCTGTGGAACTTGCAAGGACCATCCAGAGTCTGCTCGTATGAGAAAGCCGGCAACCAGTTGGGCTTGCCGCCTTTCTGTCGCTTGAGTGGAGGCTGCCCATCCGGCTGCTGGTCTTCGACTGTCGCCACCTGCCGGCTGCTGGAAGCCGGCTCCGGGGCCTTGCGCTTGTGGTCGCTTGGCTGCTGTCGCCGACTGGCATCTCCAGCCGGAGTTCTAGGAGCCTGAGGGGCCACTTTGCCAGTCGCACTAACTTGAATCTCCACCTTCATGGAGGATTCGGCCGTGGCATACTTGTCTGCTATGATCAGCAGCTCGTCGAGGGTTTCTGGCTCGTCGCGAAGGAGCTTGTGCTTGAGGAGGGTGCCTTCTCTGCACCCGGCGGTGAAGTACTCGATAGCCTGCACCTCGTGCATGCCCTCGCAGGAGTTCCGAAGCTCGGCCCAACGTGTGAGGTAGTCGCGAGTCGACTCGTTGGGGCCTTGCACGCACAAGGAAAGCTGACGAGGCATGGGAGGACGCTTGTACGTTCTTGTGAAGTTGCGGACGAATGCATCGGTGAAATCGACCCAGATGTTGATGCTGCGGGGCTTCAGGCTGTTTAGCCATGTCCGGGCCGTGCCCTGGAGCATGAGCGGAACGTATTTTACGGCAACACGCTTGTTGCCGTTTGCTATGTTGACGGCCATGGAATAGTCAACCAGCCAGTCCTTTGGCTTCAAGGAGCCGGTGTACTCGGGCGTCTCTCTTGGGAGCGTGAACCCTTCGGGAAAGGGCTCGTCTCGAATGCGGGGCCCGAAACAAGGCGGACCCAACTCGTCTTCTTCTTCCAGCGCCAGGGATCGGTGAAGTCGGTCGATCCGGTGGCGGGTGTCGTTTTCTCCGACTCCCTCTCGGCGGTCAAGGCGGTCGCCGAGAGTCAGATGGTCAACAGGTGGCGGGGAGACCCGCCTTTCCTTGCGAGGAGGAGGCGGACAGTCGTCCTGTCGTTCCACTGCTCTCAGGCGGCCGTCTTGGTCGCGCTCTATGGTAACGCGAGTCCGACTGTAGCTAACAACCGGATCCTTGTCTTTTTTTCTGCGGGCGCCGCTAGTCGGCGTCCGAGACGTCGCGCCTTGGTCTCGGCATGGAGGCGGGTCGTCGTTTTGTCGCCGCGGCGCCTCTGTGCGGCAGCCGGCCTCGTTCTACGCGACAGCCGCGTCGAGGAGCCGCTGGACTCGCTCCGCCATCAGGCGGCGCTCTTCACCCGCGAAGTTGTCCAGCTCATCCGCGGCCGCCTGGGTGGCTCGAATGTTCTCCGCAGGCGTGGCGTGCACAGGGCGATTTGCCCCGAATAGGTTGGCGATGGCCACGCCGCGCTGCTGGACCGCGCCTAGGCGGCTGGGCCCAGTTGGGGCTGGCGAGCCACCTACAGTGCGATCCATCTCACGCTGGTAGGCTTTTGACAAGGGTCTCATGCTAGCCAGCTTCTTCGCGCCTTCAACGAGCTGAAGGCGGCGCGCCTTCAACGAGCTGAAGGTGGCGCGCCTCCAACGTCTCCGTGTCAGCGTCTTCCGGAATGGGCGCGGTCAGGTCTTGCAATGCCGCGCCAAGTGGGTCATGCGCTCCTCCGCCAGGAGGCTCGTCATGACCGATGACGAGCACCTCTGTGACGGTACTTCCCACGCTCTCTGCGCGAGGGAGCGGCTCATCATAGACCACCACATTGGGGGGGAACGCCTCGAGTGATGCGGTGTCGGAGTCGACCAGCATCGGGTTGGTGGAGCCTACAGACTCCAAGTCCACGGCAGGCTCGCCGACGACGTGGAGTTGGTCAAGGAGGCCCGCGAGGAGGCTCTCGGGGCCGCCCGCGCCTGCGTCGGATGCAGGCTCGTCGGAGAGGCGAACCTCGCCGACAAGATCGGTGAGGCAGCTGGCTGCGCAGGCGATCTCAGCGCCGTGCAGTGCATTGGCGCAAACTCCATCTGGCGTGCTGGGCTGGCTGTGCTCGCCAGGGAGAAAAAGGGTTCCCGTCCAGAGCAGGTCTCTGGATGATGGTGCACCAGGCCCCACGGTGGGTGCCAAATGTTGGGGGTTGGGTGTGACATATGCCAAAGGATGGCTTATCATGGTGGGGGCGAGTAGAACGTCGCCGGTGCCTGGAAACGGGATAAGGCGAAGGCATGCACGCCGGTGAATCTTACCCAGCTTCGGGGGTCTCCGTGGAGATAATACCCCTACTGGTGCTCTGCGGGGTCTCCGCATGATCACTATGGCAAAGTGTGTACACGGTTGCTCCTTGAGCTGTTTCCTGGAGGTAGGAGAAGGCAAGGCTAGCTCTCTCCTTCCTATATGATCTGGTCTAGTGCTAATGGATTCCCACCCTTTGCATGGTTGCCCTGGGGGGTTTATACAGGCCTACCCCACAGGGGTACAATGGTAATCCGGCTGGACACGGGCCCAGCCGCCAGTCTCTCTGGCCGCCGTCTTATCCGCCGACTCCTGGGGCCCGCCAACTGGCGGACCCTGCCGACTGGCTTAGTATGGAGCCGACAGGCCGCGTCCACCGTGGCGGGTCTTGCCGGCGGCGGATTACTGTGGCCGTGCTTCTAATGACACGAGCTCGGTCATGGGGTCATGGCAACAGCTCCGACGTCTAGCGGGCGATCACTGTTGCCACTCCCTGTCGTGTCTGGTTAATGGCGCGTGGGGCCTGTGGGAGGGGCCGGACGACTCCTGGGGGCCGACTCCCAACTGGGCCGACTGGTGGCGCTCTCACCGTCTTCCGTACGCTCGCCGACTGGTGGGACCCGTCGTCCCTGGGTCGTACCGGCAGGCCGTCATGGGCACAGGATTCCGCCCACTGGGGCTGACGTCAGGGCCGGCATGGCAACAGTGTCGCGCCGGGCGGAGATCTCCGCGGGTACGGCGTAAGGTGGCCACACCTGCCCTTGGAAAAGGGTGGGAGTGGACCTTACTGTGGCCACTCCCCGTCCCGTCCATCTTTATGAGGGCATGGGGGTTGTTGGCGTCGTGGGCCGACTCCCCATGGCTGGCTTCTCTGGAAGTCGCCAGTCAGGAGTCGGCTCATCCTGAAGTCGTCCTTTGGACTCGGCCGTGATTGGGCAGTCGGCTGCCTCGCAGCCGACTCTCAGAAGGCGACTCTTCGTCCTGGGGTCTTGAGGGGTGCAGCCTGCCCCGATGTCTTGAAAGGTTCTGGGCCTAGGTTAGCCTACCCGTGGCCCATTACTCCGACATCATCGGAGGTGCTCCAACGACGGAACCGTCCATCACAGCGAAGCAGTACCCTCGGTGCAGTCTCTAGAGGCTTCAGATCTTCTTCCCCGCCTCAGACAGTCACACCAGCATCACCATCCTCCACGTCCAACCCAATGATGCTGAGGTCGACAAGGCTATGCCAAATAGGTTGTACACTCATTGCATCACTTTGTTACTCTGCATTCATGTTGATCCCTTGGGGATCCTTTGGTTCGAAGCAGTTGCAAATCTTGAAATAAATGAATCATGGTCACAAAGTTAACACGGAGTAAACTAAATGCTCTTTTGAACCAGAATTTGAATCGGTTTAGCAAGATAGCCATTATATGATACTCATGTGGACCAAATCTAAGATCACAAAATATTTCGAGGGTAGGCTTCAGCCTATTGAATACTGCCTACTAGAATTGCCACTGGTTCAAAGAAAAAGTGAAGGAAAACATAGGAATTGGAAACTTTACTATGGTACTACTATTCGTGCATTTGGTTAGAAGGAATGGAGCAAAGCAAAACTGGAGGATTTTCTTCCTTTGGTGTCTCTTTCAAAGAAAAAACATAGGAATTTTAATATCCACTTGAATGGCCTTTTCAAATTAATATGCATCAAGAACATGACTAATTGCATACTGGCATAATTAGATTCTTAATTTTTCATTTTTCATGTGGTTTGACTTTAATTTGACCATGTTTATCCATTCTTGTGTTCTTCCAATTCATGTGAACCAAACACCTAGGTTGACAGAAATCCTATGTTTGCAAATGCTTTGGTTTGCACGTGCATTCCTATCCTATTCATGTGTTTTTCCTGTCCTTGTGTTTATAGAATCCTCCGACTATAAGGAGCCCTTACAGATTTACTTCATTTTCAGATTGGTGTCAAAGAAAACTCTGTGTGTTATGTCCTGCTCCTGCTGCCGTCGTCCACCCCACCTGATAGGAATGGCAATGGGTAGGGTATGGGCGGGTACAACCTCCTTCTACCCAAACCCATACCCATAGGAACTTTTTATACCCACCCACTTCAATACCCATGGGTATAAACTAACACTCATGCCCATACCCATCGGGTATCCTATACCCAATGGGTATCCATTGGGTATAATATATAGCATTAAAATTCTTAAGAGTTAGAGAAATGAGTTCAAAATTCAAGTGATCATGGTAGAGTAGTATAGCAAGTATGTGGCCTCCTCAAGTGGGTGGCCTCTTAGAGGCATCAGGGGAGTATGAGCAGCGGTTGGTGGAAGGCCGACGTAGTGGAACGTGGTGGTGGAAATTGGGGATCACTGGATCGAGTGTTCGACAAGAGTCTGGTAGCTAAGAGTCGATATTTCATATTTTGAAGAGTCACATAGGACGTATGAGGAGTGGCGAGCAGGTGATTATGAGCCTATGAGCTATGACTTGTTTAAGAAATACGAGATTTAGGGTTGGGCCATATGAGTTGGATGTTAACCCCACATGTTATAGGAGTTATTTTCATTTATTAATTTTTTCTGGGTATCCATTGGGTTATCCATGGGCACAATTTCTTACCCATGTCCTACCAATATATTTTGCGGGTATGGGTACCCATTACCTGTGGGTAGAAAATCTCTTCAAGTCTTTCCCATACCCATTGTTTTCGGGTAGGGTACCCGCGGGTACCCATACCCATGGGCAAAACTGCCATCCCTACCACCAGATGTGCAGCATCAATGGAAGCATTCACTACAGCAGAGATTCCCCCTGCAGACTTTCTTTCGCCGCCTCAGATCATCTTCCCTGTTGCCGGCAGCCACGCCAACTACATTACCATCATCGACTGAGCATATGAACCTGAGGACTACACAGTTCCGGAAGAGAGGCCGCACTCTTTCATGTCTACTTACGTTATACATTGGTTATTCTTACCTGTTACTTTATCGTCCTGTTCACCTCTTAGACTCCGATTCAGGTGCAAACTAATGTTCAAACTTGAGTTTTAAAATGCCCGTGGGGCACATATTGACGTAGCAATGAATATTATCTGTCTACTATCTGGTTCATCTGGGGTCTTCTATGTGGTTCATGTTGGGTGGGCAACAAACAATAGATGATCCATCGTCTATCTTTCTAAACTGAAGCTATAATCTACTTGCTCTCATTAGTTATGGATCTACCCACTCATTTGCTACCATGAGTCTTGATTTCTGCATGCACCCTTTAGGCCTTACATAATCTAACTATGTTTTTTTATTATGCATGTGAGTTATTGTACACAATCGTACTGAACATGTAGAGAAAAAGAGAAGACTGTTGCATGGGAATATAATGTCATGCAGACGCCACTCCATAGTGGGCGAAGTGGCCCCCTCCCGCCATTCTAGATTGTATTACAAAGGAAGATAATTGTTCAGGGGGGATTTAGAGGGAGCCAACCACTCCTATTTACCCCCTGAGGTGTTTGCTCTAACCGGCATGCTGATGTTGGTCATATCATGCATATGGCGCCTCACATTGCTTACATTATACATCTTATATGCCATGATCTTAGTTTAGATTTGCTTTATGTGAATGCCACCTGTTTGGTTTCTATATCATACTCCCACTATTCCTAAATATTTTTCTTTTTAGAGATTTCAACAAGTGACTACATTAGGAGCAAAATGAGTGAATCTACACTCTAAAATATGTCTATATACATCCGTATGTGGTAGTCCATTTGAAATCTCTAAAAAGACAAATATTTAGGAATGGAGGGAGTATATGGGAATTATGCGATGCCATCTTCTTTAGTCAGGCATCATATACGTGAATCCTGCAATGCCATCCTGTTTAGCCAGTCATCGTATATGTGAATTGTATCGTGCCATATTTTTTCATAATGTATCCCATTTGTCAATAATGTTTATACATTCATCTACTCTTGTTGTGCATCAGCCATTTGAGTCGATCATGGGAAAATCTGGAGTGAAAACAAGGTCTTCTAAGCAGTTAGTGGTACCTGTCGATGCAGATTTCTTGCTGGTTACAGATAGCTCCTCAAAGGAGGATTCAGAGACAGATGACCAGTCATATTCCCCCCCCTCCCCGAGGTGTATGCTATTTCCATGCCATCTGCTTATATTAGGCATCCTTTTTTTCATTACGTATTCTATTTGTCGACAATCTGTGTATATTGAACTACTCTTTAGGTGTATCAGCCATTTGAGCCGGTTATGGAAAAATCAGGAGTGAAAACAAGGTCTTCAGAGTAGGCAATGGTACGTGTTGAAGCATATATCTCGATGGTTACAGGTAGCTCCTTAGAGGAGGATTCAGAGACAGATGACCAGTCCTATATCCCACCTGAGGTGTTCTAACTTTCAATGTTTATATTTTTCATATCATGCATATGGTGTCTTGCATTGCTTAGTTTAGACATCATATGCACAATATTCAATTCCATCTGCTTAGTTTACAGATCAACCATACGAGTGACAGTTGCTTAGTATATGAATCAATTATGTAAATTATATCATGCCATCCTGTATACTTAGACCACATGCATGTGAATTATTTCATCCCAACCTATTTTAGAAACACATCATATAGTTTTGTCATGTCATCATGTTTAGATACTCATCATATGTTGAATTATGCCATTATATCATGTTAAGTTATCTATCATATATCTGAAACTGTGTCATGCTATCCTGTTTAGTTAGCCATCATATATGTGAAATTGTGTCATGCTGCCTTGTTTGGTTAGGCGACATATATGTGAATTACCACATCTGTCTATCATACAATGTATGTACGTTCAATTTGTTTTCTTGTTTATCAGCCATTTGAATTGGAGGGGGTGATGGTAGTACCTAAGGGAGTAAAAACCCATTCTTCAGAAAAGACGGTGCCACACGTCGATGCAAATAGAACCATGGTTGTATTGGCCCATGAACTAGCCCCACCACACATAATCGAGACTCTTCCAGATTGTACACTTACACCATTGGATAGAGAACCAGCTACACCCCATCTAACCCCAACTGGATAGTAACCCACTTCTAGTTGACACAGCACCATGTCCACCACAGAGTACCCCCACACGAGCAGTTTGTAAAGCAACTGCAGTGCCGAAAGCACGAAGACCACCACAGGGAACCCAAACTCCACATTTAAAGCAGAAGAGCAATTGTTCTTAGGTCAGATTCCGTAGCTATGTTCCATACTCATTTGCTCTTGCATCACTGTATTTACTCATAGCAACTACTTTCGAATTTGAAGGATCCAATTGAAACTCCAATGGCGCAATAGGTATGTTTTAAACCTATTTCTTTATCTGGATTGCTGTTCTAACTTCTTGATCTATGTTGATTTTAGTTTCAGTTGTATAAACAATTATGTTCTCATGTCATGCACATTACAAGTGTTGCTAGTGCTATGAAGTTTCTCACACTTATATTTTGTCTATGCTGTTGTGTCTTAAAAATATATGATTTGAACTGTGTCTCTATCTTGATTTGGCAACATAAACTAGAATGATATGGACAATACAGTGACCATAGTACATAGATATATGTTAGTTTCATGCTGTTATCCTGTCCACCTTACTACTGAACCAGTTTACCAAAATGAGTTTCATATACTACATGCTAAACCTGTGATGTGCCTGCTTGTTTCTCTTGTAGAATGCGAATATAATATTGGAGAAGAGCACCCCATTATGCAATGGTAGAGAAAGTAATGCAGATAAGGTTCAAGATAGTGAGACAACCCTGTTGGTCTCCTAAAAAGGTGATAAAAACGATCTTGTAGACAGTGAGACAACCCCAAAGTCCTACGTTGTTGTAGTGTTCGAGTTACAGGCCACTACCGCTAGCACAAGGTCTTCAAACTCGCTGCCTGAATCACTTCATCTTCTTCAGTCTTAGCTACAAGCTGAAAGGCATCAGATAGTTGTGCTGCAGCAAGAAACCGAAGGACTGAGGAAGTCCCTACAGAATTCAGATGCATACTTTTTGGTGCAACGGCAAGCACTGGACGATTTTAGCGCCAAACAAGAGAAAACTAATAAGCTTGCTAAGCTTCTTGCCAGCATGGTGGGTATCCAGGATATCATTTATTGAGCTCTTCTGAAGTGGTTTCAGTTTTGTACTTGTTTTCCTGCCGCGTTTATTTTCACTGGTGGCTAATTTAGACGCCGAATGTATGTAATATGTTGCTTTGTTCACTATATTTGCACTAGTGGCGAACTTTGATGCCTAGTGGATGTAATATTTGTAATAGCCATAATAGCCTAGAGTAACTTGCTTGCTTATTTATTTCCTTATTGTCTTGTTTATTTTTTTGCCAGTAGTCGGTACAGTTCTTTTTCTGTGGTGACCTTTTTTATTTAGAAGTAGTCCTGCTGCCTGCTGTAGTGGGCCTCCTAAGGTCCGTATGATCCATGGGCCTTCTACAGGCCATAGATTCAATGGGACTTCTACGGGCCGTATGATCGATTGGCCAAACATGGGCCATACTTTCGTGGACAATTAACGGGCCGCAATATGGGCCGTAAATGGGCTATAATGGGAATCGTCTGTTTATGGGCCGTTAACAGGCCCATGTGTACAACGGGCTTAACTCGAACGGCAGGCATAACGGGTCGTTAATGGGCCGTATGTGATGACGCCATGAAAACGGCCCAACGGATTAATGGCCCACAGGCGGGCCAACTTTTACCATGGGTTAAATTTGGCCCACAAGCAAAACAGGCCAGTAACGGACCGTAAGTAATCGAATGCCAGAAATTATCCCAATAATAAATGGGCCCTTAGAAGGCTAAAAGATAACACAGGCTGAAATGGACCAATGGAACAATGGGTCATTAATGGGTATAAAGCTATAAATTGTTCATTATGGGCCAGTTCCACCACATGCCGTTTATGGGCCAACATTTAGAAAGGGCCTCATATGGGCCAAAAGACGTCATGGGCGATACATGAGCCGGAAGTTACAACAGGCTGGAATCATATTGGACGGCCCATATGCATGGCGCTACTTGGCCTAATTCGGATAGGCTATAACGGGCCATGAGTTAGCAGGCTGTAAATAGACTATATGCGAATAGACCCTTAACAGGCCTTCAGTGGGCCGGGCTGCTACCTTTTGACTAAGTCAAATGGGCCAGCCTTTTGACCTGAATGGGCCACTATTGGGCCATGCCATGTGTCAACGCATCATAGGTGCGTCCCGTCCATTCGCTGGATGACATCTGTCCCAGCACTGAGCTGACACATTGATACTCCGGCGAATGAGAATATTACACGTGGAAAATCCCCACAGGTCAGGGTTTTTAACGGGTTATCGGATCCAAACCAGAACCCGATAGCTTAACAACGACCCGTTATGGTGGATGCCATGTGTCGGTTACCCTTGACAAAAGCACTTCTATGACGCGCAATTTATCGTCATGGAAGTGGACACTTCCGTGATGATAATTTTGGTAATGTCATGGAACACTTCTATGACAGCATAGGTATGACTATCTTGATTCTGTCATAAAATCATCATGGATGTACATGCATGATAGAAAACATGACCTACTGTGACAAACACATATCATCACGGAAGTGTATTTTTTTGTAGTGTATGCTTGCCCCTTATGTTCCCGATTATTCGGCTAGGGGGCAAAGGGAGCACCGCTGCGATCGTTACTCCCGGGTTATCCGGAGCAGTACCCTAGACGGACAAAGCCGAAAGTTGGCATTCTTAAGTTTTCAAATTGGTCGGCCATGACATAGGAATAGAATGGAAGGGGTCATTCAAACCGTGACCAGGGGCTTAACCCCCAAGGTCACATGTCTTCGAACAAAAGTGATCAGCACAATAACCCGAGGAAAGGAACTGTTGGAAGAACTATTTTTCTCGGAAGATGTCTCTTACGTTAAAACAGTAATACAACATAACTTTCTGACCCACTCTTATCTTTCGAACCATATAGCCGGATTGCTGATACGTCTCCAATGTATCTATACTTTTGGATTGTTCCATGCTGTTATATTATTATTTTGGATGTTTTACAATCATTTTATAGCAACTTTATATCAGTTTTTGGGACTAACCTATTGACATAGTGCCCAGTGCCAGTTGCTATTTTTTTGCTTGTTTTTACTTTGTAGAAAATCAATACCAAACGGAGTCCAAACGCAGCAAAACTTTTTGGTGATTTTTTTGGACCAGAAGACACCTATTGGGCCAAGAAAGTACCTGAGGAGATCTCCAAGGGGAGCACAACCCACCAAGGCGCACCCAGGTGGGTTGTGCCCACCTCCATGGCCTCCTGCACCGCCTCTTTCCTCTATAAACACCCCAATATTCCAGAAAACCTAGGGGAGTTGACGAAAATCAATTCCAACCGCCGCAAGTTCCAGAACCACCAGATCCAATCTAGACACCATCACAGAGGGGTTCATCATCCTCATTGGTGCCTCTCCGATGATGCGTGAGTAGTCGTTTGTAGACCTTCAGGTCCGTAGTTAGTAGCTAGATGGCTTCCTCTGTCTCTCTCTCTCTCTCTCTCTCTCTTTTGATTCTCAATACAATGGTCTCTTGGAGATCTATTTGATGTAACTCTTTTTGTGGTGTGTTTGTTGGGATCCGATGAACTTTGAGTTTATGATCAGATCTTTGTTTTTATCCATGAAAGTTATTTGAGTCTTTTGATCTCTTATATGCATGATTACTTATAGCCTCGTATTTCTTCTTCGAATCTTTGGTTTAGTTAGGCCAACTAGATCGATTTTTCTTTCCATGGGAAGAGGTGCTTTGTGATGGGTTCAATCTTACGGTGCTTGATCCCGGTGACAGAAGGGGAACCGACACGTATGTATCGTTTCTATTAAGGATAACAACATGGGGTCTATTTCTACATAAATAGATCTTGTCTACATCATGTCATCGTTCTTATTGCATTACTTCGTTTCTCCATGAACTTAATACACTAGATACATGCTGGATAGCGGTCGATGTGTGGGGTAATGGTAGTAGATGCAGGCAGGAGTCGGTCTACTAATATTGGACGTGATGCCTATATAATGATCATTGCCTAGATATTGTCATGATTATTTCAAGTTCTATCAATTGCCCAACAGTAATTTGTTTACCTACCGTATGCTATTTTTCTAGAGAGAAGCCACTAGTGAAATCTATGGCCCCGGGTCTCTTCTTTATTATATATGCCTTCGCGGTCTATTTTTATTTGCTTTTATTTTTAGAACTATAAATCCAAAAATCCAAAAATGCCTTGTTGCATTATTTATTTATTTATTTATTTTATCTCACGTTCCCGCGAGATCTATTTACCCAATCTACTACAATTTTACCTATCTTTTTACCCGTGAGGGATTTACAACCCCTCTCTTATGTCGGGTTGCAAGTATTTGTTCTTTGTGTGCAGGAGTTGTTTACGTGGTGTTGCATGGTTCTCCTACTGGTTCGATAACCTTGGTCTCATTACTGAGGGAAATACCTATCGTAGTTGTGCTACATCATCCCTTCCTCTTTGGGGAAATACTGACGTAGTTCAAGCTGCATCAATTGCCTCGTCCCTAACGTACTTGTTCCGATTACTTCAGCCAGGAGTAAGGGCACTTCTCGGCCACTGGACGGGGAGGTAAAAGCCGATGGCTGGTTGACAAAGTTCGGCTGTGTAGATTGATTGATGATGTAAAGTACCTTAATACATAGAGTCATACACAAATATTCAATTACACTTGGTCTAGCCCATCTATCAAGCTATCTAAGGCGTAGTGTTTCTGCGAAAAGCGAGCGGCGGGCATAAGATCTTCGTACACAAGGCTTGTGGGTATTTCCTCCCCGTCGGGCCCTATAGGAAATAACTCCACCAGATGTGCAATGTCTATGCTGGTATATCGAGTCTCCACCATGGCCCACGCCTCCCTTGCTCCCTCGTAGCAAGCCGATATCTTCCAGGCTTGGATCCTACGTCGAGCTCTTTTCAGACGCTCGACAAGGATCGTTGTATCGTCTGGCACATGTTGCTCCTCTGGCCATAATGCCTTAAAATACTTCGTTCATTGCCTTCGAAGCATCTTCATGCACCCCAGCAAGATCAGACACGCGTCCTCAGGAAACTATTCGGTAGCCTCAAGGGGCTATCTGATAACCCACAAGTATAGGGGATCGCAACAGTTTCGAGGGTAGAGTATTCAACCAAAATTTATTGATTCGACACAAGGGGAGCCAAAGAATATTTGTAAGTATTAGCAGTTGAGTTGTCAATTCAACCACACTTGGATATTAAATATCTGCAACAAAGTGATGAGTAGCATAGTAATATGGCAGTTTGATAGCGATAGCAATAGTAGCAGCAGCAATAGTAACAGTGATAGTAGTAGCAGAAATTTTGTAGCAGTTGTAACAGCAGCAACAACAATAGTACTTTCGCAAGAACAATATGTGAAAAGCTCGTTGGCATTGGATCGGTGATTTCATTGGATGACATTCATCATATCACAATCATAACCTACAGCAAAACGGAACTAGCTCCCATTCATTAATATAATGTAGGCATGTATTCTGTAAATAGTCATATGTGCTTATGGAAAATAACTTGCATGCCATCTTTTGTCCTACCCTCCCGTGGCAGCGGGGTCCAATTGGAAACTAAGGGATATTACGACCTCCTTTTAATAGAGAACCGGAATAAAGCACTAACACATAGTGAATATATGAACTCCTAAAATTACGGTAATCACCGGAAAGAATCCCAATTATTGTCACCTTGGGGTATGCTGATCATAACATGTATTAGGTGCATATAACTTGCAAGATCGGATCAAGAACATAGATATAATGGTGAAAACATAAATGGTTCAGATCTGAAATCATGGCACCCAGGCCCTAGTGACGAGCATTAAGCACAGCAAAGTCATAGCAACATCAATCTCAGAACATAGTGGATACTAGGGTTCAAGCACTAACAAAACTAACTCGATTACATGATGAATCTCATCCGACCCATCACCGTCCAACAAGCCTACGAAGGAATTACTCACTCCCGATGGTGAGCATCATGAAATTGGTGATGGAGGAGGGTTGGTGATGACGAAGACGGAAGATCCCCCTCTCTGGAGCCCTGAACGGGCTCCAGATTTGGCCTCCCGATTAAGAACGGGAGGTTGCGGTGGCTCCGTATCGTAAAACACGATGAAACTTCATCTCCTGTTTTTTCTCTAAAAATAGGAATACATAGAGTTGGAATTAGGGTCAGCGGAGCCTTGTGGGCTCCACTACCCACTAGGGCACGCCAGAGGGGGTGGCGTGCCATGGTGCCTAGTGGGCAGTTGCCCCCCCCCCCTCCAGTGGGTCTTGGTTCCAGTATTCTTTAGTGATTCCAAAATAATTCTCCAAAAAGTTTTGCCCAATTTCGAGAACATTTATTTCTGCACAAAAACAACACCATGGGAGTTGTGCTAAAAATAGCACCAGTCCGGGTTAGTTTCAGTCAAATCATGCAAATTAGAGTCCAAAACAAGAGCAAAAGCATTAGGAAAAGTAGATACGATGGAGATGTATCAACTCCCCCAAGATTAACCCATTGCTTCTCCTCTAGCAATTCAGTTGACAAACTGGAAGTGATAAAGAAAAACTTTTATGAACTCTTTTATTCTTGTGTCCATATATATGCTTAAATAGCACCCAGGGTTTCAGCAAAGATCATGACTAACCATGCAAACAATAACTCTTATAAATTGTATTCACTCATATCAATGGCATAGTGAACTAGTGAGCAACAATAAGGTATCTCAAATGCCAACACATTGTCAGAACAATCATGATATAATATGATAATAATGGTATCTCGCTAGCCCTTTCTGAGACCGCAAAACATAAATCCAGAGCACCTCCAAAGTTCAAGCAGACTACCTTCGCAGAGGGAAGCAGGGATTTGCAAAGGTGCTAGAGCTCGAAGCTTAAATCAGAGATAAATATAATATTGGGATGTATACCCTTTCTGTCAATGTTACGACCAAGAGTTTTCAATATCTTCCATGCTAAACACATTAGCGTCGGTTCCCAAGCGATAAAAGTAAAGTTTACTCCCCCTGCACCAACAAACACAAGTGGCTAGCCGAATCCACGGTGTCTTCCATACCAACAACAGTCCCGAGGGAGTTTTGTTTAATTAATTGCAATTTTTGATTGTGGGACTGGGCATCCCGATTACCGGCCCCTCTCATGCAAGGACGAGTGAATAAACACTCATCATGAGAATAACCCACTTAACATGGAAGATACTGACCACCCCCTATCACTCCATGAGCGGTCCAGGCACACAAAAGAGATGTTCAATTGAATTTTTAGAGGTAGCACATGCAAATTTACTTGGAACAGCAGGGTAATACCACATATAGGTAGATATAGTGGACTCATCTGGAATAACTTTGGTTTAAGGGTTTTGATGCACAACCATTATTCCCACTTAGTATAGGCGAAGGCTGGCAATTAGATTGAGAAGTGACCAGCTAGACAGCGAAAACGGTCATGAACATGCATTACTTTAACATTGAATACTAGCATGAGTAGGAAATAAACACCATGAACATAAATATTATGGAGGCTATGTTGGTTTTGAATCAAGTACCTGTGTGAACATGTGCCAAGTCAAGCCACTCAGAACATTCATAGGAGGATACCACATCATCATACTACATCACAATCATTTTATTGCATGTTGACATCTAAGATAAATCATTATCCGCTCCTAGCTACTTAAGCATGGCATGAGCTCTATAATCTCTAATTATCATTGCAAACATGTTTAATCATAATATGCTAAATCATGGGTACTGAGTTAAACGTATTTACAAAAACAAAAACAAGTTGAGTTCATACCCGCTTTTCCTGCCACGGTCACTTCATCATATATCATCATTATTGCCTTTCACTTGCATGACCAAATGATGTGAAAATAATAATAGTGCAAGAGTGTCATGGACTAAGCTGGAATCTGCAACATTTTATTCAGAGGATAAGAAAAAATAATATGGGCCCTTTCCTAGATCAACAATAATGCATATGAGAGCTACTCAACATTTTCATCGTGGTATTCTCCTTAGTATGACTCAACGAAACAAAAGAAAAGAATTTCAGAGAAACGCACTGGAGCATTTTTGGAGTTTTTATTTTTTTCTTGGAAGAAGCAATTTATAGAAAGAAAAACAAAAACGAGAAAAACTATTTACACAGGAAAGCTCCCAACAGGCAAAAGAAGCAATGAGAAATCATTTTGGGTTTTGTTTTAGTACTACAACTAAATTAAACTTGAAAGAAAACCCAAAAAGAAGAAGAGAATATTTTTGTATTTTCTCAAAGTTTTTTCAACACACAAGAAGAAAGCAAGAAAAGAAAACTAACATTGATAATACAATGAAAAAGTATGAACACCGACAACTATAATGGAGTGTGTGAACATGAATATAATGTCGGTGGAAATACGTACCCCCCCCCAAGCTTATGCTTTTGCCTAGATTGGTAATGACCACCCATAGTAGTTGCCCGGTCCCATGTAAAAGTGTTGAGGAGGCAGCACCTGAGTGTCCCACTCCTGGGGCTCCTCCTCCGCTGCTGCATGGGCATTTCGATAAGCGACAATGTCCACTGGTAGGACGGCGTATCCGTTCGTGGAATGAGAATCAAACAAAGCAGGTGCAGTCAATGGGATAATATCACGGGTTTTCTCACTGAAAACCAAGTTGTAACGAATATTTTTAAAATAATCTGTAACATCAGTACAGTGGTGATCCACCATCACCTGGTGATCTAGATAAACTCTAGGCAAAGGATACTAATGGTGGCGTATCCGAACATTAAAATGTGTCGCTGAGCGAGTGCCATAAATACCACCATGGATTTTACCCTTAGTTCTGTTAATGCGAAGATGACGTGCAACAATAGCCACTAGGTTAAAGGTGTGATCATTGTGAAGTGAACGGCGTAAAATGACGAGGTTAGGGGCACTAAGTATAACGCCCTCCTCTCTAGTAGTTAAACACTTTGTGATAAATAAGGAAAAGTAATGCACAGAAGGAAACTGTAAACTAGTGGTCGTGGATTCCGACACGCCCCTTTCCTCACTCACTGTCAAAGTGAGTAGGAAGTACTCAAACTCCGCTGGTCTAGGCTCTCTTAATTCCCCATCAGAGGGAATCAAACATATCTCACAAAATTCGGTGAGCGGTATCTGACGGGTCTCAGAGTATAAATTAAATCACACCGCAAAGGTTCATGCCTATTTCTGAAATAAAATTTTTGCACAAAGGAATTCGTGAGGGTGTGGTGTTGGTCGCACTCATCTACGAGGAAGTTGGTAAGTCGAGCATTTGCAATGAATTGCGCGAACTCTTGGTCGAATCTGGCTTCTTCCATGAAGGCAATGTGCGTCCATTCGCACGGCCAGACCTCCGTCCATCGCGGAGTGTTGATGTCACCAGTTGATGATTCACCGGTGACTCCCTTGGCATTCTTCTTAGATGAACTCCTTCGAAAAAGGTCCATCTTCCTAAGAACAAATTTCTAAAAACTTTTGACCCACAAAATTTTGTCAACAAAACTTCACAAGATTGATAGCAACTACTCATATAGATGTCTAGAGGTTGTATCAAGCATTCAAACTACTTAGAACTCAAAGAATTCAACGTGCAAGCTCATTTACAGCAGCACCAAGAGTAGCTCATTACTCAAAATATATACCACTAGAACAAACACTAACTTGAGCAATGGAGGAGTCACATACCAACTAGCAATACCCCAAAACAGTTCCAGAAACGGAGCTTCGAGCAAAGATATCAAAATCCGTGGGTTTGAGAGCAAGAACGCGCGCGAGAGAGCTACAGAGATTTTTTTCTAGAGGTAGGTGATGATATGGGATGAAGGGATAAGTGAGGGGGCCTTGAGGGGCCCACTACCCACCAAGGTGCGCCTGGGGTAGATGGCGTGCCCTGGTGCCTAGTGGGCACCACGGGCACCCCCTATGATGATATTTGCACCATAAATTCTTAAATACTAGATGACACCCCGTGCGTTGCTGCGGGAATATATGCTAGAAATAAAAATAATCGAACAGTGCTTTTGAAATAGATGTTCAGGATAACAAAACATTGTTCCCTGCAAAAGAAAAGGATAACAAAACATTCTTGAGAGAACCTATGTTCAGGGATGAAGCATGAAGTACATATATTGATATGTCTTATAATCATTGCTAGTAGTAGGGCACTCATATCACTTGATAGTACGAAAAAGAAGCTCACATAGACATCACAATCTCTTATATTTGCTAAATAAAACAACCATTTGCCAGAAATTATGGTTTAAAGAAACATACTATGCATATACTGAAACAATGTCTCCACAGAGAATATAAACTATGATAAATTTCACACTTCCCTAGTAAAGAAAGAACAGTTCAGATGCTTAGATTAATACAGTAGGGAGCATCTTGTAAAAGTATGATTTGTTTTGCCAAAATCACACAACCATTTGAAGAAACAAAGTTCAGTAGTTGCGAGTTTACATAAAACACACACACACACACACACAGTATAATCTTTTAAGGAATATTATTCTCATATTTTGTCTTAATCACCATGTCCCTTAAGTACATATAGAAGGATGCTCTATCTTATAAAGAAAGGTGCTAGATTCAAACAAACACCAGAAGTTAGTGTGTGATTTTAAACTTTAGCAAGAATCTTGTCAGCATAACAACATTTTATTTGCTAATTTTCCTACATTATCAGACAGAAGGAAATAACAAATTACATCGTAAAGGTGAAGACTTCTATCCACAGATTAAAGAAAATTACAAACCTTTGGTGATCCTACATACATAAATTTGATAATAGTATTGGGAATATACCAGAAAATATACAACCATTGTTTCTTGATCCTTTATGTACAATTATTTCTTAACCACCTGATTCCAATTGTATCTAATTAAAGGAAATCCACATAGAACTACACATGTCATAAGAATATATACTTGTAATAGCATGATCATATCGACAGGGGAAAATAATGAAACTGCATATACAAATCAATCAAATAACTGTAGTATCATGTTGGTATGGTTCGGAAAAGGAGCCAATAATATGTACTGATGCAAAGTAGCAATATCATGGATCACATTAGCAGAAATTGTAGGGACAGTTAGCGGACAATTTTTTGATGGCAGATTGAAACAGAGGAAAACAAAACGACACAACATATATAGAGGAAATACTTATGTGGCCAAGCATAGATACATCTAAGTGCCTTTGTGACCATGGTAATCAAACAATTTAACTAATCTAAATGATAACCCACAAGTATAGGGGATCTCAACAATTTTTGAGGGTAGAGTATTCAACCCAAAATTATTGATTCGACACGGGGAGCCAAAGAATATTCTTGAGTATTAGCAGCTGAGTTGTCAATTCAGCCACACCTGAAAGACTTAATATCTGCAGCAAAGTATTTAGTAGCATAGTAGTATGGAAGTAATGGTAACAGTGGCAAAAGTAACGGTAGCAGTTTCATAGCAATCGTAACAGTGGCAATGGAAAAGTAACTAAGCAAAGATCAATATGTGAAAAGCTCGTAGGCAATGGATCCATGATGGATAATTATGTCGGATGGTATTCATCATGCAACGGTTATAACATAGGGTGACAGAGAACTAGCTCCAATTCATCAATATAATGTAGGCATGTATTCCGAATATAGTCATACGTGCTTATGGAAAAGGCCTTGCATGCCATATTTTGTCCTACCCTCCCGTGGCAGCGGGGTCCTGTTGGAAACTAAGGGATATTAAGGCCTCCTTTTAATAGAGTACCGGACCAAAGCATTAGCACTTAGTGAATACATGAACTCAAACTACGATCATCATTGGGAGTGGTCCCGACTATTGTCACTCCGGGGTTGCCGGATCATAACACATGGTAGGTGAATATAACTTGCAATATCGGATCAAGAACGCAAATATATTCATGAAAACATAATAGGTTCAGATCTGAAATCATGGCACGCGGGCCCTAGTGACAAGCATTAGGCATAGCAAAGTCATAGAAACATCAATCTTAGAACATAGTGGATAGTAGGGATCAAACCCTAACAAAACTAACTCGATTACATGGTAAATCTCATCCAACCCATCACGGTCCAGCAAGCCTACGATGGAATTACTCACGCACGACAGTGAGCATCATGAAATTGGTGATGGAGGATGGTTGATGATGACGGTGGCGACGGATTCCCCTCTCTGGAGCCCAAAACAGACTACAGATCTGCCCTCCCAAGGAAGAATAGGGCTTGGCAGCGGCTCCGTATCGTAAAACGTGATGAATCCTTCTCTTTGATTTTTTTCTCCCCGAAAGAGAATATATGGAGTTGGAGTTGTGGTCGGTGGAGGTCCAGGGGGCCCACAAGGTCGGAGGGCGCTCCCCCCACCCTTGTGGCTAGGGTGTGGGCCCCCTGCTGCTGATTCTTTCGCTAATATTTTTTATTAATTCCAAAACTTGGCTTCGTGAAGTTTCAGGTCATTCCGAGAACTTTTTATTCTGCACAAAAATAATACCATGGCAATTCTGCTGAAAACAGTGTCAGTCCAGGTTAGTTCCATTCAAATCATGCAATTTAGAGTCCAAAACAAGGGCAGAAGAGTTTGGAATAGTAGATACGACGGAGATGTATCAACTCCCCCAAGCTTAACCCATTGCTTGTCGTGAGGCAATTCAGTTGACAAACTAAAAGTGATAAATAAAAACTTTTACAAACTTTGTTTAATCTTGTTGTTGCAAATATGTAAAGCCAGCATTCAAGTTTTCATCACAAATCATGAACTAACCATATTCACAATAACTCTTAGGTCTCACATTTACTCATATCAATGGCATAATCAAATAGCAAGCAATAGTAATAAATCTCGGATGACAACACTTTTCTCAAAACAATCATGATATAATATAACAAGATGGTATCTTGCTAGCCCTTTGTGAGACCGCAAAACATAAATGCAGAGCACCCCTGAAGATCAAGGACTGACTTAACATTGTAATTTATGGTAAAAGAGATCCAGTCACAGTCATACTCAATATAAATTAATAACAATGCATACAAATGACAGCGGTGCTCTCTAACTAGTGCTTCTTATAAGAGGATGATGACTGAGCAATGAAACTAAATAGATAGGCCCTTCGCAGAGGGAATCAGGGGTTTGCAAAGGTGCCAGAGCTCGAGTTTTGAAATAGAGAGGAATAATATTTTGAGCGGTGTGCTTTCATTGTCAATGTAACAACCAAGAGATCTCAGTATCTTCCATGCTACATACATTATAGGCGGTTCCCAAACAAAATGGTAAAGTTTATACTCCCCCACCAGCATCAAGTACACTCCACGGTTGGTCCGAAACAACGGGTACCATCCAACTAACAACAATCCTGGGGGAGTTTTGTTTGTAATTATTTTGATTTGATTTTCTTTGAGAAAGGGACTGGGCATCCCGGTTACTGGCCATTTTCTCGTGAATGATGAGCGGAGTCCACTCATCGTGAGAATAACCCACCTAGCATGGAAGATATTGACGCCCCTAGTTGATACATGAGCTATTAGAGCATACAAAAAAGATTATTATTTGAAGGTTTAGAGTTTGGCACATGCAAATCTATTTGGAACGACAGGTAAATACCGTATATAGGTAGGTATGGTGGACTCATATGGAACAACTTTGGGATTTATGGAAGTGGAAGCACAAGCAGTATTCTCGTTTAGTACAAGTGAAGGCTAGAAAGAGACTAGGAAGCAACCAGGCAGAGAGCGACAACAGTCATAAACATGCATTGAGATTAACCAACATTGAATGCAAGCATGAGTAGGATATAAATCACCATGAACATAAATATCGTGGAGGCTATGTTGAGTTTGTTTCAACTACATGCATGAACATGTGCCAAGTCAAGCCACTCGAATCATTCAAAGGAGGATACCATCCTATCATACTACATCACAACCATTTTAATTTCTATGTTGGCACGCAAGGTAAACCATTATACACTCCTAGGTAATTGAGCATGGCATGAGTAACTATAATCACTAATTGTCATTGCAAACATGTTTCATTTATAATAGTCTGAATCAGGAACGATGAACTAATCATATTTACAAAAACAAGATAGGTCGAGTTCATACCAGCTTTTCCTCATCTCAATCATTTCATCATATATCGTCATTATTTTCTTTCACTTGCACGACCGAACGGTGTGGATAAATAGTAATAGTGCACGTGAATTGGACTAAGCAGGAACCTGCAAACATTTATTCAGAGGAGAATACAAGGTAATATGGGCTCTCTGTTAGCTCAACAATAATCCATATGAGAGCCACTCAACATTTTCATTGTGGTCTTCTCCTCTCGACCGCAAAGAAAAGAAAAGAACTCCAAAGAAACACACTGAAATATTTTTGGAGTTTTTGTTTTTCTGAAGAAAGTAAAACAAGAACGAGAAAAACTATTTACACGGGAAAGCTCCCATCAAGAAAAAGAAGAACAGGGAATCTTTTTGGGTTTTCTTTTAATATTACAACTAAGCATGCATAGATAGAAATTAAACTAACTACAACTAATTTTTTTTGGTTTTTCTTAAGGTTTATCAAACACACAAGAAGAAAGCGGAAAAAGAAAATAAACTAGCATGGATAATACAATGAAAAAGTATGAGCACCGAAACTAGAATGAGTGTGTGAACATGAATGTAATGTCGGTGAGAAATACGTATTCCCCCAAGCTTAGGCTTTTGTCCTAAGTTGGTCTACACCCACGGATCAAAGTATCCCCTCTCCGGTGTACTGAGGAGGATCCTTGGGGTTCCACTGGTTAGCGAGCTCTTGGGGCTCCCACTGATAAATAGACTCCTGGTATGGATCAGGTGATGGCTCTGGCTCAGGAGGCGGGGATCGTGTCCCCTCCCAGTATGCATGAATGTCCGCGGGCAAAATGAAGTACCTGCCAGAATGAATATCAAACAAAACAGGTGCACGCAAGGTAATAATCTGAAAGGTAACCTCACTAAATACCAGGTTATAAATAAGTCTCTTTTCCTCAAAATGATGAATAAACTTATGTGCTACCATGCTGTCATAATATAAATATATAGTGGGTAGCAATTTTTCCTCTTTTTCATGGGCCTAATGGGTATCTTGAAGTGTTTAGGAAGGCAGGAAGCGAATATACCTTTGTAAATAGGACCCTTTGCACGGTTCATACCCAACCACCTAGCAACCATAGCGCCCAAACTGTAAGTTGTATCTCTATATAAAGCGCGGCACAAAATGTCGAGGTTAGGGGCACTAAGGCCTCCACTCTCTCCATGACCAATTAAACATCTCCCAGCAAATAATGAGTAATAGTGTAAAGCAGGAAGATGTATGCTAGATACTCTCGCTCCCGACACTCCTCTACCTTCCCCTATGGTAATTTCATGAATAAGACCTTCTACATCACTAGGACGTGGTTCCTCCATGCTACCTTCATAAGGTTTACAAACCTCACAAAAGACATAGAGCGTCATTTCTTTGTACTCATCATATAAGTGAAAGTCTCCCATGGGTGGTGATTTCCTAGCATGAAAGTGAAAATTTTGCACAAAAGTATTAGTGAGTAGGACATACTGATTACACCGGTCAAGGAGGAACTCGGTGATGCCTGCATTCCTGACCAAATAATACAAATCATCATAAATTCCGGCTGCTTGTAAGAATGCATCACATGGCCATTCACATGGCCAAATTTCCGCGGTGCGAGGAAGATTATACTTGGGATTTTCCTTCTCCTCATTTTCTTTTTCCTTCGAACCCCGGCTCGAGGAACCTCTCAACAATATACTCAACATTTTCTTCCTCTGAAAATTTCTGAAATTTTTAGTGACTCAAAATAAAAGTGAACCAAACTCAACAAGATTGATAGCAACTACTCCTACAAGTGCATAGGAGCTATATCATGCATCAAAACTACTTTGGACCATATAAATTTGACATGCAAGCTCAAGAAAAGGGTCATCAAAGCAGCAAAGATTTGCAATAAATAAAACACTAGAACGGAAATTAATTGGACCATTGGAGGAGTCACATACCGAAGAACAATCCCCCAAAGCAGTTTTGTGAATGGAGCTTTGAGCAAGGAGATCGAAAATGGCAGCAAGATGAGCAAGAACACGAGTTTGAGCTATTGAGTGATTTTTTCTGGAGGAAGAAGGAGTGGATGGGTGCTGGAATAAGTGGAGGAGGCCACGTGGGGCCCACAAGGTCATGGGGCACGCTCCAGGGGGGTGGGCGCGCCCTCCACCCTTGTGGCCAACTAGTGAGTGATACATCTCCAATGTATCTATAATTTTTGATTGTTTCATGTTGTTATATAATCAATCTTGGATGTTTTATAATCATTTTTATAGTCATTTTATATCATCTTTTTGGTGCTAACCTATTGACATAGTGCCAAGCGCCAGTTTTTGTTTTTTCCACGTTTTTTACATCACAGAAAATCAATATCAAACGGAGTCCAAATGCCACGAAACTTTACGGAGAATTTTTATGGGTCAGAAGGAACACAACGGGCCTTGGATGTGCCTGGGGGGTGCCCCGAGGGGAGCACAACCCACCAGGGCATGCCAGGAGGCCCAGGCACGCCCTGGTGGGTTGTGCCCACCTTGGGTGCCCCCCAGACCGCCTCTTTGCTCTATAAACACCCCAATATTCCAAAAACCGATGAAATATTGATCCAGCCGCCACAGAGTCCAGAGCCACTAGATCCAATCTAGACACCATCTCGAATGGGGTTCACCACCTCCATTGGTGTCTCTCTGATGATGCATGAGTAGTTCTTTGTAGACATTCGGGTCCATAGTTAGTAGCTAGATGGCTTCATCTCTCTCTCTTGATTCTTTTATGCAATGGTCTCTTGGAGATCCATATGATGTAACTCTTTTGTTGTGTGTTTATTGGGATCGATGAACTTTGATTTTATGGTCAGATCTATCTTTTTATATCCTTGAAAGTATTTGAGTTTCTTTGATCTCTTTTATGCATGATTTCTTATAGCCTCGTATTTCTTCTCCGATATTTGGGTTTTCTTTGGACAACTTGATCTATTTATCTTGCAATGGGAAGAGGTGCTTTCTAGTGTGTTCGATCTTACGGTGCTTGATCCCAGTGACAGAAGGGGAACCGACATGTATGTATCGTTGCTACTAAGGATAAAATGATGGGGTCTATCTCTACATAGATAGATCTTGTCTACATCATGTCATCGTTCTTATTGCATTACTCTGTTTCACCATGAACTTAGTACACTAGATGCATGCTGGATACCGGTCGATGTGTGGAGTAATAGTAGTAGATGCAGGCAGGAGTCGGTCTACTAATCCTGGACGTGATGCCTATGTAATGATCATTGCCTGGATGTCATCATGAGTACTGGAAGTTCTTGTCGAATTTCGGGTTTCGGCAAAACCCTTGAGGTTCGAACACTGGGGTGCGCACAAAGATCTCTCCCCTCTCTCTAGCTAGCGCGCACGATCACACGGCCTAGCTCGTCGGACCCAAGGAACAAGAGACACAAGATTTATACTGGTTCGGGCCACCGTTGTGGTGTGATACCCTACTCCAGTGTGGTGTGGTGGATTGCCTCTTGGGCTAAGGATGAACAGTTACAAGGGAAGAACAACCTCCTGAGGAGAGGTCTTCTTGTGCTTGGCGAACTTGTGTGTGGCTATGGATGGACTGGTGGTGGTTAGTCCTATTTATAGTGGCCTTGGTCCTCTTCCCAAATATTGAGCGGGAAGGGATCCCACAACAGCCAATTTGATGGGGGACAACTAGTACAAGCTATCTGACAAAAGTGGTGTTCGCCTGCCAAAGGCTCTGGTGGTGACACCGTCTTGGGCTCCATGGTGACATCCGTCCAATCGTCCTGCTGGGCTTGGTCTGGTTGCACCGATATGGAAACCTTTGTCTGATGCCTTGGAACTCCTCGCCTGCGCTTGCCTCCTTAGCAACAAAGAGGAAGCAAGGACACTGCGTGTACTGGCGCCCGCCTGGCTCCAGTCGTCATGGCTTGCGTCACAGAAACCTCCCGAGGTGTTCCTTGCCTTGATCTCTCCGCCCCTCACGAGTCGCCCTGGTGAGGCCGTCCCGAGGAGGTCTTGCGTCATCCGCGTCTTGAGGCTTGGCCCCTCGCGAGGGTCTTGAGTGTTGCTGGTGAAGATGGGCCGGACAGGGCCACTGGAGGAGCCACGCCGCGGGCCGCAGGCAGGCAAGTCTAGGGATCCCCGTTCCCAGAATGCCGACAGTAGCCGCTGGGCCCAAGGCGCTTTCGAACTTGGCTTCGAGACGAAGCCAAAGGGCAAGTGTGGAGCACTGCGGGACCCAATAGCTTGTGGCCCCTCTTGACGCGTGGCGACTGATTGGACATGGGCGGCCTCGCCTCCCCATGCAACCTTGATATCAGCCTAGCTAGGCGGCCATGGCGTCCTACACAGTTATTTCCCCGTTGCTGGCAACGCACTCCCCGACTCCTCCACTTCTTCGAACCTCAGCTCCTTCTCCCAATCTGACTCGAGCTCAGTCCTCTCCATCGCCATGGCGTCGAACCGAACGGAGAAAGGGAAGAATCCCCTTTCCTTGGTGAGCCTGCCTCTGGCCGTCGAGCCTGCCGTCGGCCGATCACGGGTGCTCAATTGGGAGGCCATGGAGAAGGTCCGCCCTGCGCTCGCCACCAGCTTCAACGAGTGGGGAGGGACGGTGGCCTGGCCTGCGTCCCGAGCTTCTGTTGACAGGACAGCCACTGAGGTCCCATTCATCGTCGATGCCCTGTGGGCCAGCTTGGTCCCTCCCTTCTTCGCCTTCTTCAATGTCGTGCTTTCTCATTACCAGATTCATATGTTGCACCTAGATCTCCAATCCATTGCTCTTCTTGCCGTCTTTGCCTTTGCCTGTGAGGCCATGGTGGGCATCGCCCCCTCCGTGGCCCTTCTGGGGCATTTCTTCTTGCTGCACTTGACCGACCCCCGACAATGTTTGGGGTGTCTGAGCTTCCAGGCCGTGGCTGCGACGGCCAGCTCGGGGATTGACTTTAACCTCCCGCCTTCTGCGAGCGGGTTCTGGACACGGTGGGTGTATGTGGATGTTGCAGTGCTCAACCCTCTGCTCTTGCCTCCGTCGGTGCCTGCCGTCCCGAGATCTGGCTGGGGCCATGAGAAGCTCGTGAGCCCCCACCTCACCTTCATCTGTCTCTGGTTGATGAGGTTGAAAAATCTCGGCTTGACTGCGCCCATGGTGATGAAGGAGTTCCTCCGACGCCACATCGCCCCCTCCAGTGCCATTCCCAGCCGATGTGGACCCTATCTGCCGGCCTGGATCGCATGAGGCTTCAGGGGGCAGGGCTTCCACTCGAGGCATGAAGGACGGTGCTCGAGGTCCTGGCGGGCAACCCCTCGCCAGCTGATATGCCACCGGAGGGCTGTCTCTTGTACTGCTGCTCAAACATGGTGGAGTTCGCGGGGCAGATGCCCCCCTTTGATGAATGGGGGCTGCGTCCGGTTGGCCTTAAGGGGCCCCGTGAGAACCCCGTCATCGTGGTTCCCCTCCTTGATGGCGTCGAGCTTGCCCCGAGAGTGGACGCGAGGGGGTCAAGCACAAATGGAGGTCGAGGGCGCGGGTGCTGAGGCACCGACGCCGCCCGCGGCTCCTGAGGCACCGTCTCTGGGAGCCTGGGACTCTTGCCCTAGGGTGGCAGTTGAGGGAGCGACGCAACCCGCTGCTCCTGAGGCTGAAGCTCCCGAGGCCTCGGCAGGCCATCACGAGGCAGAGCCTGATGGCTCTCCCCAGCTTGGCGCTCCCGAGGTCGTCTTCTTGGGCGCTTCACCAGTTGCGCCCTGCGCTGGTCACCACGTCCAGCGCTTCGGCCGGCTCTGTGTGGACTTCGATGCGCTCCGCAAGAGGAAGGGGTCCCCAAGCTGCAGCAGTGGCGCCTTCCGGCCGTTGAAACAGAGGAAGTACATCACCATAGATGAGTAAGTACCTTATCCTTGTAATTCCTCGAGTGCTGCTTCCCTTCCTGATGGTGGCTCTTCAGGTCCCCTTCTGCTAAGGTCGCGAAGCCTCCCGAGAAGCAACCGCCTACTGCCTCGAATCTCCTGCTGGCCTTGAGTGTCTCAAGCCAACATGCCGCCCCCGGCGCGAGGTCGGCCGGAGTGGCAGACACGCCAGCTTGGCATCTTGAGCTCGTGCTCCTGCCGTCTCTTCTTCGTGGCCTTGCTGGAGGTGCGATGAGCGTGCCAAGGGCTCCTCCTCTAGTTGTGGATGGCGGCTGGATGACTTTGGTCTTGGCTTCTACCTCGAGCATTGGGTCCTCCCTCATCCAGGCCTCCGCCATGGCCCGGGTGGTGATCGGGGAAGCGCCAACCCCCAGCCCCCTGCTAGGAGGGAGCGAGCCGCTTCAGGCCCCTTTAGCGACCCCTGCTGCGGAGGATAGACTCGGCCGCGTGCTGAAGTTCACGCACGAACGGAGCTTCGTCCGCCATGAGCTCTTTCGGGAGGCGATGAGCGCGATGAGCCGACTTGGCGAAGAGCTCGAAGATGTAGACGCGCGCCTCGAGGCCGAGGGTCTTCGGCTGATGGAGGAGCGGCACAAACTGAAGGTAGCCATCAACCTCGGGCGCCACCGGCGCGAGCTTGACAATGCGAAGGTCGAGGCATCCCTTGCGGCCTCGCGTGAGGCCTGCACTCGAGCCTTGGAAGAAGCCCGGGAAGCCGACCATCGCCGCGAGAATGCAGAGAAACGGGCGTGGGAGCTCCAGGCCTAGAGCCCCTCCTTGGAGCAGCAAGTGGATGCGCACAAGGCCGCCCTAGCATCGATGAAGGGGACGCCTGTCAAGGAGGAGATCCTGAAGCACGAGGAAGCGCTGGCGCTGGAAGCCGCGGAGCGCAGCCTTGAGCTCGAGCGGTTGGAGATGAGGGAGTGCCAAGTCACCCAAGCGGAGGATGCTGTCGGTGTGCGCGAGGCCAGGGCTCAAGAGGAGGTCGACCGCCGGGTGGCTGAGGCTCGCGCGGACCTTGAGGGCAGGTATGACCTGAAGCTGAAGCTCGTGGAAGCCGAAGCTGCGGGCAGGGCCACCGCCCTTGAGTCAGGGTTGGCTGAGGCGGGACAACGCGAGAAAGCAGCCGCAGCCGCCCTGACCTCAGTGCAAGCTGAGCTGGCTTCCGCCCGTGCCAAGCTGCTTTCTCTTTAGGAGAGGTTCGCCAGCGCCGAGTCCTCCGCACAGCAGAGCAGGGAGGAAGTGCTCCGGCGGCGGACGCTGGAGCGCGAGCACGCCCCCATGCTCCAAAGCCACAGGATCAGAGCTAACGCGGTGCTGGGCGCCGTTTGCGATGAAGGTGCCCCTCATCCCCATTCGAACGACTACGTCAGTCACCTCCTTTTCTTTACCGATGTGGTGACACGCCTAGAGAATCGATCCGAGAGGGCTCGCGTGCTTGTTGAAGAGAGGAGACGCGGCCTTCTCAGGCGCGCGTTCTCCCGTGTCTTCAGCCATCTCCAGAACACCTACCCCAACTTCGATTTTGACGCCGCCATCGCCCCTGTGCCTGAGGCCATCCGGGGCGACCTAGCACACTGGGTAGAAGACAACATGGATGCTCTAGTCAGGGCCTTCACCTCCGAGGATGACGCGGTGGTGGTCGCCGCGGACGAAGGCGACGTGGTGGACGATGGTGAGGGCGGCGCCGGTGATGGTGGCAACAACGTCGGCGACGATGACGGTGATGCCAGCGATGGTGACGGCGACGCCAGCGACGCATCTGAGGGCGACCCGGAGGACGCGGTGAGCGACATGTCCGATTGAGTTCGTGCTCCGTTGTTGTTGTCCTGCATGTGAAAGCTCGGGCACGGCCCTGAAAGTTGTAAGAGCATTTTGGGAGGGGGAGCCCCTCATGTAAACAGATTATTGATTTTATTCCTTAGGCCAAGCCAAAGATGTGTTTTCATGAGCTCGCGAGTCCCGCTGCGAGCTTACTGTTGCAACTTACCACTGTCCGGGCCAGTTCCAGACCGGCTTGTGAGGTCTTGAGCTTCCAAGAAGCCTGCCGATCTGTCCGAGAGGGCCTCGCGAGAAGCAAGCGCCAGCCATGGAAGGGCGCATGTGCAACGCGCGCGTGCCGTGCCCAGCCCCTGATCGTGAAGAGCTCACGAGGGGGGAGGCAGCAGGGGTGAACCCCATATCAAGGCAAGGAACCAAGTTGCAAGAAATCACACGAACGAGAAAAGGCGCCCCCGCTCATATTAATGAAAATTCAGCTTCAACTTAAATCAATAGCCGGAAAACAGGGCTACAAAAGAGAGATTGAAAGCAAATGGCCGTGTTCGGCGCCTAATCTAGTCTTCTTGTCTTCTCACCAGCGCGAAGCTAAGTGCTGCCACTAGGACGTGGGAGGGAGCCCTCGAGGCCCGAGGGAGGCACTCCTGAGACTCCAGGGCGTGTACAGCCCCACTCATTATTACGTGAAAGTGTCACGAGCGGAGATCTTCACAGGCGCGAGCCTTACTTCATATTGCCAAACGAGGGGCCCGCCTTGCGCCACCCTCAACCACCCTGGGGGCGACTGGAAACCAGGATGACACCAGGGGCAAAGGGGACGCCAGCGGCGCCCTCGGTGACCACGGGTCCTCTGCCGGGGGAAGGCTCGCCGACACCTTCCCGGCAGAGGGCCTACCTCCAGGGGACGCCTTGCTTCACGCGATGCGGGGAGGGGCCTTGCTCCTGGCTCCTCCCCGACAGCCCCCAGTGCGCTCCTCCTGGCGGAAGGGGGGCCGCCGTCCACCACCGTGACCCGATCCTCCTGCGACCCATGGTTAGCCTAAGCTTGCTCCTGAGAGATTAGTGGTACCCTGTAGTTGTTGTCGTCGGCATGGTTGGTGAGGCTTCCGGGAGACTCCTGGAAGGCCTCAGCTTCTAGCGCCTCCTCCTCCCAGCCTGGCTCGAGGAACGAGTCCGGGTCGTCTTCCAGCGCATACTCTTGGTCCATCATGCGGAGCACGTAGGCCTCCAAGGCCGTCGCCCCGAAGACCTCGCCAGAGTGCCCCACGCTCCACGTTGCCCAGCCCAGTGCGCCGTCCTGAGGATGGTATGCCGGCACCCTACTGGGGTCGTGGGTGGCAACGCTCGTCCCCCCGCTCATCGGAGGTGGCGCGGGTGTGATTGGGCGCCAGCACTGCTGGTCGCGCCGATATTGATGAGACCTCCAGGTGCTCCCAGGGGCGCGTGGGCGTGGCGAGGTCCGCCATGTGATCCGGCCGCGGCCTGAGGCGTGAGCAAGGAGCAGAAGGGTGGTGCTCCCGAGGCCGCGATGTCCAGTAGCTCGGCGACACGCTCCAGCAGTACATCCCGGCCACTCTCCAGTAGCCGGCATCGCAGCAGCTCGCGAGCCACCATGAGCGCGGCCCTCATGTTTGCTTGTTCCCATCGGATGTGTGGCGTCGTGGCCGTGGTGTGGCTTGAAGCCCTTGCAGATGCCCGCGCTTGCCATGGAGTAAGGCTGGATGGCGCTTGACCACGCCCTGCAGCGTTTGGCGGTGCACGTGCCGCCTGGGGTGCAGGGTTGAGGTCTTGTTGGGCGAATGGCGCTGCCCGGGCCGGCCAAGCTGCCCAGCGGTCGGTGTTGGTCCTCGGGTCGCCATACATCGGAACCGCAGAGCGTCGACGGATCAACTAACGGAAGAGAGACTCCGATGCACCCCTACCTGGCGCGCCAAATATCAGATTTCGGGTTCTAGCAAAACCCTTGAGTTTCGAGCACTGGGTGTGCACGAAGATCTCTCCCCTCTCTCTAGCTAGCGCGCACGATCTCACGTCCTAGCTCGTCGGACCCAAGGAACAAGAGACACAAGATTTATATTGGTTTGGGCCACCGTTGTCGTGTAATACCCTACTCGAGAGTGGTGTGGTGGATTGCCTCTTGGGCTGAGGATGAATAGTTACAAGGGAAGAACAGCCTCCTGAGGAGAGGTGTTCTTGTGCTTGGCGAACTTGTGTGTGGCTACGGATGGAGTGGCTCTGATCCAAGATGAGATGCCCCTATGGTGGTGGCTAATCCTACTTATAGTGGCCTTGGTCCTCTTCCCAAATATTGAGCGGGAAGGATCCCACAATGACCAATTTGAAGGGGGACAACTAGTACAAGATATCCTGACAAAAGTGGTCTTCGCCTGCCAAAGGCTCTGGTTGTGACACCGTCTTGGACTCCATGGTGACCTTCATCCTGCCGTCCTGCTGGTCTTGGTCTTGTTGCACCGATATGGAAACCTTTGTCAGATGCCTTGGAACTCCTCTCCTGCGCTTGCCTCCTTAGCACCAAAGAGGAAGCGAGGACACTGCATGCGCTAGCGCTCGCTTGGTGCCCGCCTGGCTCCAGTCGTCATGGCTTGCGTCACAGAAACCTTGTGAGGTGTTCCTTGCCTTGATCTCTTCGCCCCTCGGAGCCAGCCTGGTGAGGCCGTCCTGAGGAGGTCTTGCATCGTCCGCCTCGCGAGGGTCTTGAGTGTTGCTGGTGAAGATGGTCCATACAAGGTCGCTGGAGGAGCCACACCGCGGGCCGCAGGCAGGCAAGTCTGGGGACCCCCGTTCCCAGAATGCCAATAGTTCTATCAATTACCCAACAGTAATTTGTTCACCCACCGTTTGCTATTTTTCTCGAGAGAAGCCACTAGTGAAACTTACGGCCACCGGGTCTCTTTGTCATATTAATTGCCTTTGCGATCTACTTTTATTTGCTTTTATTTTCAGATATATTAATCCAAAAACCCAAAAATACTTTGCTGCACTTTATTTTATTTGTGATATATTTATTCAATCTATTACAACCTTTTCCCATCACACACCAATTTCTGGCACCGTGGCCCGAAAGGGATTGATTACCCCTTTAACACGTCGGGTTGTGAGGATTTGTTATCTGTGTGCAGGGTTTGTTTACATTGTGTTGCTTGGTTCTCCTACTGATTCGATAACCTTGGTTTCATATCTGAGGGAAATACCTACCGCCGATGTGTTGCATCATCCCTTCCTCTTTGGGTAAATACCGATGTAGCTTCAAGCGACATCAAAAGGAATTTCTAGTCAGGGAGGATCTTCAACATATACCAGGTTCCTAATCACAAATCTCATCTACTTGCAATTTACATTATTTGCCATTTTCCTCTCGTTTTCCTCTCCCTCACTTCAGAAAATTTGGCGCTTTATTCGCCCCTCTTTTTTCGTTCGCCGTTTTCTTGCCGGATCTATTTTTTAGGGCAATCTTGTTGTGTGGTCATCATGACTCTAGAGAACACCATGTTATGTGATTTCTCAAATACCAACAACAATGATTTTATTGGCACTCCGCTTGCTACTCCCGCCACTAGTGCAGAGACTTGTGATATTAATACTGCTTTGCTGAATCTTGTTATGAAAGACCAATTTTCCAGTACTCCTAATGAGGATGCTGCATCCCATCTTAATACCTTCGTGGAATTATGCGATATGCAAAATAAAAAATATGTGGACAATTATGTGGTCAAGATGAAATTATTTCCATTTTCTTTGCGTGATTCTGCAAAAAATTGGTTCTCTTCTTTCCCTTGCAATAGTATTGATTCTTGGAATAAGTGCAAAGATGCTTTTATCACTAAGTATTTCCCGCCTTCAAAAATTATTTCCCTTAGAACCCAGATCATGAATTTAAAGCAACTTGAACATGAGCATGTTGCACAATCTTGGGAAAGGATGAAAATGATGCTAAGGAATTTCCCAACTCATGGGTTAAATCTTTGGATGATCATACAAAAAATTTATGCGGGGTTGAATTTTGTTTCTCGTAATCTTTTATATTCCACCGCGAGTGGTACTTTTGTGGAAATTACTTTGGGTGAAGCCACCAAATTGCTTGATAATATTATGGCAAATTATTCGCAATGGCATACCGAAAGAGCTCCTACTAGTAAAAAGGTTAATTTAGTTGAACGAATTTCTTCTTTGAGTGAAAAAGTTGATGCTCTTGTGAAATTGGTTGCTAGTAGAAGTGCTCCTATTGATTTTAATGATATGCCTTTGTCTACTTTGATTGAGCAAAATAGTGATGTCATAGATGTGAATTTTATCTCTCGAAATAATTTCAACAAGAATGCTTATAGAGGTAATTTTAATACTAGGCCTTCTCCTAGTAATTCCTCTAATAACTATGGTAATTCCTATGGAAATCAATATTATAATAATAATAGGAACAACTCTGATATTGAGAATAATATTAAAGAATTTATCAATACACAAAAAGTTTTCAACACTTCCATAGAATAAAAGTTGAGTAAGATTGATGATTTGTCTAGAAGTGTTGATAGAATTGCTCATGATGTGGAAAATCTCAAGATGAAAATTTTGGTGCCTAAGGTTGATGAATCAATTAAAGCTCTTTATGTTTCTATGGATGAAAATAAGAAAACAACCGCTATGCTTAGAGCTAAAAGAGAATTTTCAGAAAAAGCATTTTCTACTGATTTCTTTTGCAAAAGTGAGGAAGATCTTAAAATGATTAGTGTTTCTTCTATTGATTCCTTGTTTAACAAAGTCAATATTGGTTTAAAAGGGACTGGAGAAGAGTCAACTTTAGGTAGAAGGCGTCCCAATATTTCGGAGGGTGAAAATCTTGTTAAGAAAATTGATAAAAGTGGGTTTGAAGAGGTCAAAACTTTAGCTGGTGATGTGCCCACTCTTTTGGATTACAAAGACTTTAATTATGATAGTTTCTCTTTGACTCATAGTATTTATTTGTTGCAATCCATTATAAATTCACCCCATGCTTATGAACAAAATAAATCTTTTACTAAACATATTGTTGATGCTATAATGAAAGCTTTAGAAGAAAAGTTGGAATTAGATGTTTGAATTCCTAGAAAATTGCATGATGAGTGGGAACCTACTATCAAAGTCAAGATTAAAAATTATGGTGTTTTGCTTTGTGTAACTTGGGTGCTAGTGTTTCTACTATTCCAAAGTCTTTATGTGATGTGCTTGGTCTTACCGATCTTGAAGAGTGTTCTTTGAATTTGCACTTGGCGGATTCCACTATTAAAAAGCCTACGGTAAGAATTAATGATGTTCTTATTATTGCAAATAGGAATTATGTGCCCATAGATTTTATTGTTCTTGATATTGATTGCAATCCGTCTTGTCCAATTATTCTTGGTAGACCGTTTTTATGCACTATTGGTGCCATGATTGATATGGAAGAAGGCAATATTAAGTTCCAATTTCCTTTGAGGAACGGTATGGAACACTTTCCTAGAACAATAATTAGGCCACCATATGAATCACTCATGAGGGCATCTTATGGATCTCGAACCAAAGATGACAAAACTTAGTTCCTTGCTTTATGCCTAGCTAAGGGTGTAAAACTATAGCGCTTGTTGGGAGGCAACCCAATGAATAAAATTTATTTTTGCTTTTTGCTTCCTGTTTTTGATTGTTAGCACAATTATTCTACTGTTATGATTGTGTTTTCTGTGTTTTAATTAGTGTTTTTGCCAAGTAAAGCCTTTAGGATCTTCTTGGGTGATAGTTGTTTGATCTTCCTGAAAAAATAGAAAATTTTGCCCTCACGAAAATAATTATCATTTTTTACCAGAGAGCGATAAAATACCCATTCCAATTATGTAGATCAATATACCAATTTCTCAGGTCGTCCTAATTTTTCAGAATTTTTGGAGTTACAGAAGTATTCGAAATAGTCACATTGCTACAGACTGTTCTGTTTTGACATATTCTGTTTTCTTTGTGTTGTGTGCTTATTTTGATGGCTCTATGGTTTTCTTTGATGACTTTTTGCCATAGAAAAGTTGGAATATAGTAGATATAATGCAAGAACAAAATATGAATTGGTTTGACACAACACTTATAGTAGTGATTTATTATTCTTATACTAACGGATTTCACGAAGGTTTTGTTGAGTTTTGTGTGATTGAAGTTTTCAAGTTTTGGGTTATCTTACGATGGATGAAGGAATAAGGAGTAGAAGAGCCTAAGCTTGGGGATGCCCCGACATCCCAAGATATTATCCAAAAATGAGCAACCTCTTTCTTCTAACGACCATCGGTATTTTACTCGAAGCTATATTTTTATTCGTCACATACTATGTGTTTTGCTTGGAGCGTCTTGTATGATATGAGTCTTTGCTTCTTTTATTTTGTGTTTTAAGTTTTGATCCCTTGTTGTACACACCTATTTGATAGATCCAAAATTATGTCATGACTTGTTCGAATTGTTCTCTATGCTTCACTTTAATTTTTATGAGCTATGGACTTGCTCTAGTGCTTCACTTATATCTTTTTGAGCACGGTGTGCTTTAGTATTTTTGAAGAAATGCTCTCTTGCTTCACTTAGATTTATTTGAGAGTTAGTAAAAATTTCAAGAAATTCTCTCTTTCTTCACTTAATTTAATTTGAGAGAAAGAAATATTATGCACATGATCTTCACTTATATTTGTTTGAGCTTATGAAAAGCAACACATGAAAATTAGTCCCAAAGTGATAGATATCCAAGAAGGATATAATAAAAACTTTCATGAAGATCATTGGACAAAATAAACTTGATTCTTAGTAATAGTTTTGAGATATGATGATGTGATATGTGAGTCATCTTGATGAGTAATTATGCTTTAGTAAGAATATTGGTGTTAAGGTTTGTGATTCCCTATGCAAGCATGAAAGTCAATAGTCATGCAATGAAATTATATCCTACTTATGCTGTGTTATTTGGTGTTAGTTATGCTTAATGCTCGCTTATGAGATTGTTTGTTTCTTGGTTGGTCGCTTCTCAATCTTTTGCTAGCCTTCATTTTACACTAAGTATGATCACTATTTGTGCATCCAAAAACCTTTAACCCAGTTTTGCCACATGAGTCCACTATATCTACCTATATGCGGTATTCTTTTTCCATTCTAAGCAAGTTTGCATGTGCCATCTCTAATTTTCAAAAATAGACTTCTCTTTGGTGTGTTTGTTTCGCTCGTGGAGCGGTGAGGGGTGGCTAATATTTTCCATGCTAGATGTGTTAGTCTCAAGATGAGTGTTTATTCACTTGTCATTGAACGAGAGTAAGGCAAAGGTATTAGGGATGCCTAGTCCCGAAATGAAAAAAAATGAATTTACTTTATGTTGTCAAATAATAAATTCCTTGGAAAGTGTTGGTATGGAGGGCACTCGTGGATACGGTTAGCCATGGAAAGTGAAAGTATGATGGAAAAAGGAATAAACTTTATTTTCTGTTTGGGAACCACCTATGATATCTAGCATGGGAAGTGTTGGGACTCTAAGTTGTTTTTGTTGATGGGATGGATACACCTCCCAAAATGTTTTTATCTCTAAGTGTTTCGCTTTGAGTTCTGGCACCTCTACAAATCCCTACTTCCCTTTGCGAATGGCCTTTCTTTTAATTTATGCAATTTTTATTTTTGAATTTGAGTCTCCATCTTCTCTTATAAAAGCACAAACTAGGAGGCAATATGATCGTACTTGAGTATTGGGTGTAGCTAATATGCGAGTGTGTTTCATGAATGGATGAATGGTTGAGCAGGATGGGCTAGGGATAGCTTATTTTAGCGTTGATATTTTGAAAGACATGGTTGCTTATTGATATGCTTGAGTATTTAAATTATCGGGTCAAAACTAGACTATTGCTTTGAACAATATAAAAGTTCAAATGTCCATGCTATAAAGAAAGAAATATGATATGACATGTTAGGCAGCATTCCACATCAAAAATTATGTTTTTATCACTTCCCTACTCGAGGATGAGTAGGAGTTAAGCTTGGGGATGCTGATACTCCAACGTATCTATAATATTTTATTGTTCCATGCTGTTATATTGTCAATCTTGGATGTTTTATAATCATTTTATAGTCATTTTATATCATTTTTTGGTACTAACCTATTGACATAGTGCCAAGTGTCAGCTGTTGTTTTTTCCATGTTTTTTACATCACAGAAAATCAATATCAAACGGAGTCCAAATGCCATGAAACTTTACGGAGAATTTTTATGGGCCAGAAGGAACACAACGGGCCCTGGTTGCGCCTGGGGGTTGCCCCGAGGGGAGCACAACCCACCAGGGCGCGCCAGGAGGCCCAGGCGCGTCCTGGTGGGTTGTGCCCACCTCGGGTGCCCCCCGGACTACCTCTTTGCTCTATAAATACCCCAATATTCCCAAAACCCTAGGGGAGTCGACGAAATATTAATCTAGTCACCACAGAACCACCAGCTCCAATCTAGACACCATCTCGGATGGGGTTCACCACCTCCATTGGTGCCTCTCCGATGATGCGTGAGTAGTTCTTTGTAGACCTTTGGGTCCGTAGTTAGTAGCTAGACGGCTTCATCTCTCTCCCTTGATTCTCAATACAATGGTCTCTTGGAGATCCATATGATGTAACTCTTTTGCGATGTGTTTGTTGGGATCGATGAACTTTGAGTTTATGATTAGATCTATCTTTTTATATGCATGAAAGTATTTGAGTTTCTTTGATCTCTTTTATGCATGATTGCTTATAGCTTCGTATTTCTTCTCTCATACGTGGGTTTTGTTTGCCCAACTTAATCTATTTATCTTGCAGTGGGAAGAGGTGCTTTGTAGTGGGTTCGATCTTACGGTGCTTCATACCAGTGACAGAAGGGGAACTGGCACGTATGTATCGTTGCTACTAAGGATAAAACGATGGGGTCTATCTCTACATAAATAGATCTTGTCTATATCATGTCATTGTTCTTATTGCATTACTCCATTTCTCCATGAACTTAATACACTATGTGACGCCCCCGATTCAATCCTACACTAATCATACACGCAAATGTGTACGATCAAGATCAGGGACTCACGGGAAGATATCACAACACAAGACTACAAAACAAAACAAAATAAGTCATACAAGCATCATATTACAAGCCAGGGGCCTCGAGGACTTGAATACAAGAGCTCGATCATAGACGAGTTAGCGGAAGCACAATATCTGAGTACAGACATAAGTTAAACAAGTTGCCATAAGATGGCTAGCACAAACTGGGATACAGATCGAAAGAGGCGCAGGCCTCCTGCCTGGGATCCTCCTAAACTACTCCTGGTCGTCGTCAGCGGGCTGCACGTAGTAGTAGGCACCTCCCGAGTAGTAGTAGTCGTCATCGACAGTGGCGTCTGGCTCCTGGGCTCCCATGTCTGGTCACAACAATCAGGTATAGGAAAGGGGAAAAGAGGAAGCAAAGCAACCGTGAGTACTCATCCAAAGTACTCGCAAACAAGGAGCTACACTACATATGTATGCATTGGTATCAAATGGATTAAGGGTATCATATGTGGACTGAACTGCAGAATGCCGGAATAAGAGGGGGATAGCTAGTCCTTTCGAATACTACGCTTCTGGTAACCTCCATCTTGTAGTAGGAGAAGAGAGTAGATGGTAAGTTCACCAAGTAGCATCGCATAGCATAATCCTAACCGATGATCCTCCCCTCGTCGCCCTGTGAGAGAGCGATCACCCGTTGTATCTGGCACTTGGAAGGGTGTGTTTTATTAAGTATCCAGTTCTAGTTGTCATAAGGTCAAGGTACAACTCCAAGTTGTCCTGTTACCGAAGATCATGGCTATTCGAATAGATTAACTTCCCTGCAGGGGTGCACCACATAACCCAACACGCTCGATCCCATTTGGCCGGACACACTTTCCTGGGTCATGCCCGGCCTCGGAAGATCAACACGTCGTAGCCCTACCTAGGCACAACAGAGAGGTCAGCACGCCGGTCTAAATCCTATGCACGCAGGGGTCTGGGCCCATCGCCCGTTGCACACCTGCACGTTGCGTGGGCGGCCGGAGAGCAGACCTAGCAACCTCCATTACAAAGGAAGTTGCGTTACGCGGTCCAACCCAGCGCGCGCCGCTCAGTCGGTGACATCACAAAGGCTTCGGCTGATACCACGACGTCAAGTGCCCATAACTGTCCCCGCGTAGATGGTTAGTGCGTATAGGCCAGTGGCCAGACTCAGATCAAATACCAAGATCTCGTTAAACGTGTTATCTTGAAATAACCGCAAACGCCGACCAGGGCCAGACCCACCTCTCTCCTAGGTGGTCTCAACCTGCCCTGTCGCTTCGCCACAAAGATCCACACAGAGGGCCATTGGGACAAAGGTCCTTTCAGCCCCCAATCCGTGAATCACCCGCGGGTGCTCCACAAGCTGACCCATCTTTAGTCACCACATGTATCATGCATAAAGTATATAGTATATACCTGTGATCACCTCCCGAGTGATCACGGCCCGATAGTATAGCATGGCAGATGGACAAGAATGTAGGGCCACTGATGATAAACTAGCATCCTATACTAAGCATTAGGATTGCAGGTAAAGGTAACAGCAGTAGTAGCAAGGACAGGCTATGCATCAGGATAGGATTAACGGAAAGCAGTAACATGCTACACTACTCTAATGCAAGCCGTATAGAGAAGAGTAGGCGATATCTGGTGATCAAGGGGGGAGCTTGCCTGGTTGCTCTGCCAAGAGAGAGGGGTCGACAACACTGTAGTCGTACTGGGTAGCAGCGGCGTCGGTCTCGGTGTCTAGCGAGAGAAGAGGGGGAAGAAACAATAAATATTAAGCAAACAGATGCATAGCGATGCATGACATGACAAGTATCGGCGCTAGGGGTGCCCTAACGCGGTACGAGGTGGTACCGGTGAAGGGGGGAAAACATCCGGGAAAGTATTCCCGGTGTTTCGCATTTTCGGACAGATGAACTGGAGGGGGAAAGTTGTGTGTTTGCTATGCTAGGGATGCGTGGCGGACGAACAGGCTGCGCATCCGGATTCGTCTCATCGTTCTGAGCAACTTTCATGTACAAAGTTTTTTCATCCGAGCTACGGTTTATTTCATATTAATTTTAAAAGATTTAAATCATTTTTAGGATTTATTTAATTAATTAAAACGGCATTATCCAGAATAGTGTTTGCTGGCGTCATCATGATGTCAGCATGACGTCAGCAGTTCACTTGGTCAACCTGACGGGCGGGTCCCATTCGTCATTGACACATTTAGTTAGCAGGTTAATTAAACAGGGTTAATTAAGTTTAATTAATTGATTAGGTTAATTGAACACAATTAACTATATTAATTAATTTAGTTAATTAATTAATTAATTAATACTTGTATTTTTTAATTCTTTTTTATATCTTTTTTTAATGATCTAGGGGCTGGGCCCCACATGTCACTGGGCCTCGGGGGCCATAGTGGGTTCGGTGTTAGCGGGCGACAAGAGGGAACGACACTGGGCGCCGGCGGCCACAGCGGCGCAGGAGGCCAAGGCTGCGCGCCGGCGAGCCGGCGGCCACGGCGCACGAGAGGGGCGGGGAGACAACGACGGGTGATGGGGAGCGAGGCGGGGCGAAAGAGGCACAGGCGCGGCCAAGCGCGTGCAGGCATGCGGAGCAGTGGGGGGCGGTGACGGCGGATGGCACGGCGGGGCAGTGGAACCGTGGCGCAGAGGAGCAGCGGAGCCAAGCCGTGGCGGGAGCGCGACGGCGCGGGGCAAGGCAAGGCTGCAGGCGACGCGGGTGGCGGCAGCGTCGTGCGGGGCTGCAGGCGTGGCGATGCATGGGCGCAGGTGGCATGCGCGTGTGCGCGCGGCCGCAGGCGCGGGATGGTGCTACTGGGCGCACGCGATGGGGCAGCCACGACGGCGCAGGGAGGTGCAATAGTCGGCTAGAGATGGGCGCGAGGCGAGGCGCGGGAGAAAGAGGCCGGGGGCCTCACCGAGTGCCTGTAGGGAATGGGGCAGTGGTGGTCGTGGGGGAGGACGAGGACGACGTCGGCGGAGCGGGAGGCAGACCGGTGAGGGCGCGTCGGCGAGGTCCACGCGGGGAGGGGGCGACGGCGAGGCGTCGTCCTCCGAACGTGGGGACGGCGTCGATGGCCTCCTCCTCGATCTCGATCCAAATCGGGGGAGAGGGGGAGAGATATTTTCGGGAGGGAGTGGGGGTGTCGGTGGAGTTACGGGGGGGAGTGGGGATAAGGAGTAGTGGGGGTGGCCGGCTGGGCTAGTCGGCTGAGGCCCAAGGAGGGGGGGGCTTGCGGCCTGCCGGGCCGAAGCCCAGGGTGCAGGGGGTTTCTTTTTTTTCTTTTGTTGTTTTGTCTTTTCCCTTTTTCTTTTATTTATTTCTCTTTTCTGTTTTATTTAGTTTAAAGCACTTAGGCACTTTATAAAAATATGTTTATTACACCATAATTAAATATGCAAATTTTGGCACTGCCCAAACATTTTTGTTTTAACTTTTGAAAACTTTTATAATTTAACTTTATTTTAATTTTTGAATTTGACTCGGTTTTGGACTAACGGTAGATTATCAACAGTAACCGTGGTGACGTGGCATGATTAGCGTTGAATTACTGTAGCACGATTATCCGGGCGTTACAAATCTCCTCATCTACAAGAAATCTCGTCCCGAGATTTAGGAGGTAGAAGGAAACAGTGCGGGGTATTCATCACGCAGGCGGTCCTGGCGTTCCCAAGTGGCTTCGTCTTCAGACTGATTCGACCACTGGACTTTGAGGAACTTGATCGCCTTCTGACGTGCGCGGCGTTCAGCTTGGTCGAGAATGCGGACCGGATGCTCTTTATAGGAGAGGTCCTGTTGCAACTCAAGCACTTCATGATCCACTGCTCGGATTGGATCCCTGAAGCATCGTCGGAGTTGTGACACATGGAACACATCGTGAACCTGAGAAAGGTTCGGCAGAAGCTCCAGTTGATATGCCACTTTTTCACGCCTTTCGAGAATAGTGAATGGGCCAATATAGCGAGGAACTAGCTTGCCCTTGATCCCGAAGCGGTGAGCACCCTTCATTGGTGTAACTCGAAGATAAGCCTTTTCGCCAGGTTGATAGACCATGTCTTGGTGATGACGGTCATACTGACTTTTCTGACGTGACTGAGCAGTCTTGAGATTCTCGCTAATAATGCGAACTTGTTCTTCGGCCTTTTGGATAATATCCGGACCAAAGAGTGGACGTTCCACAGTTTCTGACCAGTTCAGAGGGGTTCGACACTTTCGTCCATATAGCACTTCGAAGGGGGACATCTTCATACTAGCTTGATAGTTATTATTATAAGAGAACTCGGCATATGGAAGAGATTCCTCCCATTTCTTGCCGAAGGAAATTACACAAGCTCGAAGCATGTCTTCAAGAACTTGGTTGACACGTTCAACCTATCCTTGCGACTGAGGATGAAAAGCAGTACTGAACGACAGATGAGTTCCCATAGCTTCTTGGAAACTTGCCCAGAATCTTGAAGTGAATAAGCTGCCACGGCCTGAACTGATAACCAGTGGAATACCGTGAAGTGAAACAATTCTGGACATGTAGAGAGTCGCAAGCTGGCTAGCAGTGATTGTTTCTTTGACCGCCAGAAAATGTGCAACTTTAGAAAGCAGGCCAATGACGACAAGAATAGCATCATTACCTTTCTGCGATTTGGGAAATCCAGTGATGAAGTCCATTTCAACATGGTCCCATTTCCATTCAGGAATAGAGATAGGTTGCAAAGTTCCAGCAGGCCCTTGATGCTCTGCTTTGATATGGCGGCAAACGTCACACTCAGCAACATAACGAGCAATGTCCTGCTTCATATTAGACCACCAAAATCTTTGACAAATATCCTGGTACATCTTTGTACTACCAGGATGGATGGACAGAGGCGTATCATGAGCTTCTTGCATAACCCTTTTAGTCTTATCCAGGTTTTTCTTCAAACATGGTACCACTAGGCGGCCTTTGAAGTACAAGGCGCCATCATCGGCGATAGTGAAGAATGAGGGCTTTCCTTCTGCTAGGTGGCGTTTAATCGTATGGACTTCGGAGTCATAACCTTGAATAGTATTTATACCAGCTACGAGATCTGGTACGACAGCTAGGGTATTTAGAGAACCCTTAGTAACAACATGAAGATTCATCTTGCGGAACTCTGGGTGAGGGGGAGCGAGTGCTCCAGGAGGAACAATATGAAGGTTCAACTTTCTAAATTCTTCGACAAGTGAGGGCTGAAATTTGGGAACCTGGAGGTGGTTGCAGTAAGACTTGTGGCTCAAGGCATCATCCATTACATTAGCCTTGCCGGGGGTATAGGATATACCCACATCAAAGTCTGCAACAGTCTCCATCCATCTCTGCTGACGAAGGTTCAGATCAGGCTGAGTAAACAGATACTTCAGACTTTGGTGGTCGGTGAAGATCTCGCAACGATTACCGAGAAGGTAATGTCGCCACTGCTTCAGTGCATGAATGACAGCAGCAAGTTCGAGGTCGTGAACTGGGTAGTTTTCTTCGTGAGGGCGTAGTTGACGAGAGGCATAAGCAATCACTCTGCGCTCTTGCATTAGGACACAGCATAATCCTTGACGGGAAGCGTTGCAGTAAATGACGAAGTCCTTCTTAGTATCAGGTGGTGCAAGCACTGGGGCAGAAGTCAACTTGTCTTTGAGCGCCTAGAAACTTTCCTGACACTTGTCTGTCCATTCGAACTTGACACCCTTATGCAACAGATTAGTCAGAGGCCTGGCAATCTTGGAGAAGTTCTCGACGAATTGACGGCAATAGCTAGCGAGACCGAGAAAACTTCGGACTTGCTTGACATTCTTCGGAGGAGTCCAATCGAGAATAGCCTGAACTCGTTCAGGGTTGACGGCAATACCATCCTTGGAGATGACATGCCCAAGATAGGTTACTTCGGGGAGCCAGAATTCGCACTTGGAATACTTAGCACACAGTTGATGCTCTCGAAGCTTTTCCAGCACAAGACGAAGATGTTCAGCATGTTCTTCTTTGTTCTTGGAAAATACAAGGATATCATCCAGATAAACCACGATGAACTTGTCGAGGTAATCCATGAATATATAGTTCATCAGACGAGAGAAGATGGCGGGAGCATTCGTCAAGCCAAATGACATGACGGTGTACTCGTATGACCCATACCGAGTCACGAAGGCGGTTTTTGGGATATCCTCTTCACGAACACGGATCTGGTGGTAACCCAACCTCAAGTCGAGTTTGGAGAACACTGATGAGCCAGCCAGTTGATCATAAAGATCATTGATCCGAGGAAGAGGGTATTTATTCTGAATGGTAGCTTGGTTTATAGGACGGTAGTCTTGGACTAATCGGGTTGTCCCATCCTTCTTTTTAACAAAGAGAGAAGGTGCTCCCCAAGGAGAGCAACTTGGGCGAATGAAACCTTTGACAAGAGATTTGTCGATTTCCTCCTTAAGCTCAATGAGTTCATGTGGCGGCATCTTGTAGGGTCGTTTGGCTATAGGGGTGGTGCCGGGTTTCAAGTCGATGATGAATTCGACGGCCCTAGCAGGGGGAATCCCTGGAAGTTCTTCTAGGAAGACGTCTTGGAATTCAAGAACGACGGGAATGTTTTCAATTCCCTCGAGTGGTGCAGCGTTCAATGCATTCAAGGCATAAAGTCGTGCCTCGGTGTTCTGAACTAGATGAGCTTGGTAAGCAATTATTTCATCAGAAGGGTGTAGCAGATGGACGACCTTAGTGCCGCAAACTATAGAAGCAGTATGCGCTTTCAACCAATCCATTCCCAGAATGAGGTCGATGCTACAGGGCTTCAATACGATGGGAGAGGCAAGGAATTCCAGACCTTCGATTTCAACGGGACGTCATTGCAAATCATGGAGGTCCGACATTGGCCCGCGGGAGTGTGCACTAATAGCGAAGTGTTCACGTCCTCACATTTAATGTCGTGCAAGCATGCAAAATCTTGTGACATGAATGAATGCGATGCACCTGTATCAAATAAAACAGATGCTGGTACTGAATTTATGAGGAGTGTACCCATCACAGTAGCGGGCTGGTCTAGAACTTCATTGAGATCAACGTGGTTGGCATGAACACGGCCATAAGACTTGGCATTGTTATTGCGGGGTTGGTTGCTTCCACGGCCAGTTGCAGGAAGGGCCAGTTGATTCTGGTTCTGAAAGCAGTTCCTGGCGAGGTGACCTGGTTGGCCACACTTGTAGCACAGACCATTATTGGGAGTGGGAACAGGAGCTTGGAGTGGTGGAGCTGGAAGCCTTGGCTGCCTAGTTGGTGGGGGAGGCAGACGCGGTGCAGCATAGGACTGCCTAGGAGCAGGTGTAGTTGGCTGGTACATGCTGTTGGGAATCCATATCCTACGCTTCTGCGAGGACGGGCCCGAAGATGAGCCCGTGTCACGGTTGCGCCTGTGAGAGCTCTGGTGTTCCTGCAGACCAGTTTCGGCATTGATGGCATTGTTCACCAAGGTGGCGAAATCAGCAAAGTCATGCACTAGAAGTGCGAGCTTGATATCAGCTTGAAGGCCATCACGGAACTTCTCCTGTCTGCGTGCATCAGTTGCAATGTCTTCCTCAGCATAGCGGGACAGATCCAGAAACTCCCGCTGATAAGCTTCCATAGTTTTGTTGCCCTGAGTGAGGTTGCGAAACTCGCGCTTCTTCCGGTCCATGACTCCCTGAGGAATGAAGCGAGCACGGAAGGCAGCTTGGAAGTCTGGCCAGGTGATGATTTTTCCAACTGGCAGAGTATGCCTGTGGGTGTCCCACCATTGAGTTGCGGGTCCCTTCAGGAAGAAGGGAGCAAAGGTGACATAGCTGGCAGGGGCTACATCAGCAGACTCCATCTCATAGGTGATGTCACAGAGCCAGTCATCAGCATCCAGAGGCTGAGTTGAGCTGCGGTACACAGTTGGGTTCAGGCGCATGAAATCCTGCAGAGTTACTGGGGTTGGCTGCTGGTTCATATTGGGGCGAGGAAACTAAGCCATCATATTCTCCATGAACTGGCGATTCATCTCAAGCTGTTGGATCATACCAGCCATGTACTCAGGCGGTGGTGGGGCATTGCCACCACGACCACCTGGTCTAACCATCCTGCTAATATATAACAGGAGTAGTTCAGCATTGAGAAATTGCGAGGACAAGAATCATTCATGATGAAACATGCATAATGAAAGGAACACGATAGATACTACATAGTAGTTGGCACATCTTACAGTAGTGATCATGCATAGAGTTCGGTACATAGAGTTCGGTACATAGGCTAAGAACATCATAGGCGGCACATAGGCTCGCGACGAATGCATCTAACACTAACAAGCAAGCCTACATCAGTCCCAGGAGGAACTGTGGAGGTAGGTGTAACCTGACAGCTGGTAGTGGCGCGAAGGGAAGACCTCCACGCGAGTAGCCTGGGGTCCGTGGATACTCTGGTGCAGAACCCGATGCGCAGGTGGTAGGAGAGGACCAAGTGCGGGAGAGTATCCTCCCACATCTGGCCAGCCGACGCCCTGGGGCATCACGGTCCTGGCAGGGTACAGCGTAGAACGCGACAGATCACCAGATCGGACAGAGGGGTGCAACAGCATCAGAGCATGATACAGGTGCTGACGGGTGGTGTACAACTCGTGGAGAAGAGCTCGGTTAGCTCTATCCATCTCATTAGCATGCAGAACTAGGTGCTGATGGTAGAAGGGCTCTCGGGTGACAGTGGAGTAGACAGCAGTGTAGTATCCTTCCGCACCAACATCGGATGCGATAGCAATGTGCCTGAAAGGGGAGCTGTCCAACTCCCGGTACTCTCCACGAAGACGTGTCAGAGCAGCATAAGCAGCATCGTGGACCACCATGTCGATAGTCACTCCAACACCATGAGCAGTGTGCAGCACGGTAGTGGAGTCATGCTCCCGAGAGTAGAGGTGGATGATGGCACGGTACTGCTCCTGGTTGAAGTCCTGATACTCCTCATAGACGGTGTACTCAGGGTGCCAGCGATAACCCAGATAGGTCATCATCTCAACCAACACAACAGGTGATCCTGAGGCACCAATGGTCGTCGTGTGGCGCACGACCTGTCTCGTGGGTTCCATCTGAAAACAAAGATGTTTTCACAGGAGTCAAAAGACAATGTGGATAATGTTCAAATACTACTCTAAAGAATAACTAGGGCTTATCCAACTTTGGGTGAACGTGGTCACGGGATCCTAATGTTAGAGTTAGTAAAATCGTTTAACCCGAGTAGGAGAGAGTTCAGAGTCCCAGAGTAAGGATCGAGGAGTAAAAGATTCTAATACTACCCAGATGGCGACGTGGGCCCGTAAGGCACACAGTCATGTTAGTAAAAGTTTTTGTAATGTCTAGACTTGACTTCGGCCAAGGAGTGTGGAAGGGGGATTCCTACAGGCAGTCGGCTCTGATACCAACTTGTGACGCCCCCGATTCAATCGTACACTAATCATACACGCAAACGTGTACGATCAAGATCAGGGACTCACGGGAAGATATCACAACACAACTCTACAGAACAAAAAAAATAAGTCATACAATCATCATATTACAAGCCAGGGGCCTCGAGGGCTCGAATACAAGAGCTCAATCATAGACGAGTCAGCGGAAGCAACAATATCTGAGTACAGACATAAGTAAAACAAGTTGCCATAAGATGGCTAGCACAAACTGGGATACAGATCGAAAGAGGTGCAAGCCTCCTGCATGGGATCCTCCTAAACTACTCCTGGTCGTCGTCAGCGGGCTGCATGTAGTAGTAGGCACCTCCCGAGTAGTAGTAGTAGTAGTAGTAGTAGTAGTAGTAGTAGTAGTAGTAGTAGTAGTAGTAGTAGTCGTCATCGACAGTGGCGTCTGGCTCTTGGGCTCCCACGTCTGGTCGCAGCAATCGGGTATAAGAAAGGGGAAAAGGGGAAGCAAAGCAACTGTGAGTACTCATCCAAAGTACTCGCAAGCAAGGAGCTACACTACATATGTATGCATTGGTATCAAATGGATTAAGGGTATCATATGTGGACTGAACTGCAGAATGCCGGAATAAGAGGGGGATAGCTAGTCCTTTCGAAGACTATGCTTCTCGTAACCTCCATCTTGCAGCAGGAGAAGAGAGTAGATGGTAAGTTCACCAAGTAGCATCACATAGCATAATCCTAACCAATGATCCTCCCCTCGTCACCCTGTGAGGGAGCGATCACCGGTTGTATCTGGCACTTGGAAGGGTGTGTTTTATTAAGTATCCGGTTCTAGTTGTCATAAGGTCAAGGTACAACTCCAAGTCGTCCTATTACCGAAGATCACGGCTATTCGAATAGATTAACTTCCCTGTAGGGGTGCACCACATAACCCAACACGCTCGATCCCATTTGGCCAGACACACTTTCCTGGGTCATGCCCGGCCTCGGAAGATCAACACGTCGTAGCCCTACCTAGGTACAACAGAGAGGTCAGCACGCCGGTCTAAATCCTATGCGCGCAGGGGTCTGGGCCCATCGCCTATTACACACCTGCATGTTGCGTGGGCGGCCGGAGAGCATACCTAGCAACCTCCATTACAAAGGAAGTTGCGTTACGCGGTCCAACCCGGCGTGCGCCGCTCAGTCACTGACGTCACGAAGGCTTCGGCTGATACCACGACATCGAGTGCCCATAACTGTCGCTGCGTAGATGGTTAGTGCATATAGGCCAGTGGCCAGACTCAGATCAAGTACCAAGATCTCGTTAAACGTGTTATCTTGAAATAACCGCGAACGCTGACCAGGGCCAGGCCCACCTCTCTCCTAGGTGGTCTCAACCTGCCCTGTCGCTTCGCCACAAAGATCCACACAGAGGGCCGTTGGGACAAAGGTCCTTCAGCCCCCAATCCGTGAATCACTCGCGGGTGCTCCACAAGCCGACCCGTCTTTAGTCACCACATGTATCATGCATAAAGTATATAGTTTATACCCGTGATCACCTCCCGAGTGATCACGGCCCGATAGTATAGCATGGCAGACGGACAAGAATGTAGGGCCACTGATGATAAACTAGCATCCTATACTAAGCATTAGGATTGCGGGTAAAGGTAACAGCAGTAGTAGCAAGGACAGGCTATGCATCAGGATAGGATTAATGGAAAGCAGTAACATGCTACACTACTCTAATGCAAGCCGTATAGAGAAGAGTAGGCGATATCTAGTGATCAAGGGGGGGGGAGCTTGCCAGGTTGCTCTGGCAAGAGAGAGGGGCACTACTAGGAAAAGGGCTATAGATGGAATTGACACTAATGGCGCACCAGACATGTGGTGCGCCATTACTATATACTAATGGCGCACCATGTGTTGGTGCGCCATTAGTGTCGAAATACTAATGGCGCACCACATCCACGGTGTGCCATTAGTAAAAAAATTAATTTTTTTTCAAAACTACTAATGGCGCACCGTGGGAGTGGTGTGCCATTACTAGTTCACCATGCCACGGTGCGCCATTAGTAACTTGGCCACCACTTCCACCGAATGCACCCCCCCCCCCTCCGTGGACCGCCTTTTCAGTTTTTAAAAAAATAAAAAATGATGGAAATGTAAAAAAATAAAAGAAAATAAGTTTCCCGTGCGATATGTGGTCTAGTTGTTGTGAAAATTTACAAATATGAATTTCGACTTCATTTGCGAAATCTCTCGAGAATTTGTAAAATGGGCATAACTTTTGCGTACGAACTCGGATGAATAAGTTTTTTATATGAAAAATCATCTACTCGAAAAGTTACATCCGAATTTAATCGGGGGAACCTTGTTAAACATTTTCAAAATCCTCAAAAACCTAACAGAAAAAAAGATATGGGGCTTTTAAGATCTGGAGAGGCAAAAAAATTCAAACTTACCAATGGCGCACCTACCCATGGTGCGCCATTACTATCTTCCCGCCTTCAAAATTCAAAATAAGTCAAAAAAAGTTACTAGTGGCGCACCTGCCCATGGTGCGCCATTAATATCTTCCCGCCTTCAAAATTCAAAATAAATCAAAAAAATTAAAAAAAGTTAGTAATGGCGCACCTGCCTGCGGTGCGCCATTACTATGCCGTATATATGGCTGGGCGTGGTCCTCTCCTCCTTACCTCTTCATTCTTCTCCTCCACTCCATCTCCTCCTCTCCTCCACTCCATCTTCCCTTCTCTCCTCCATCATACTACCATCCTCCTCTCCGGCGACCTCCTCCTCCTCCTCTCCGGCGACCTCCTCCTCCCTCCTCTCCTCCCCTCCCCTCCCCTCACAGTTTCTCCTCCCTCCTCTCCGGTGAGCTCCTCCTCCCTCCTCTCCTCCCATCCCCTCATGGTTTCTCCTTCCTCCTCTCCGATGCTCCGGTGAACTCCTCTCCGGCGACCTCCTCCTCCTCCTCTCCGGCGAACTCCTCCTCCTCCTCTCCGGCGATGTAGGCGAGCACCTCTCCGGTGACCTCCTCCACCTCCTCTCCAGCGAACTCCTCTCCGGCAAAAGAACACGGAAAAGAATGTACAAGATCCAAAAACAGGAACAAAATTTGAAATAATATCGTGCCAAAAAACGAGCAAAAAATGGGCAACAAAATCACGATCCAGATCCAAATTCAAAATTCAAAAATAGCAATGGCGTGCGGTGGGGGTTAGACGCTGCGCCACTACTATTTTCCCGCCTTCAAAATTCAAAAATACTAATGGCGCACCAGTGGCCTATACTAATGGCGCACCGTGGCCTATACTAATGGCGCACCAGTGGTGCGCCATTAGTATACCAGATACTAATGGCGCACCAGTGGTGCGCCATTAGTAAAAAATACTAGTGGCGTGATACTAATGGCGCACCAGTGATGCGGCATTAGTAGGCAAAACTGGTGCGCCATTAGTAGCCCTTTTCCTAGTAGTGGGGTCGTCAACACCGTAGTCGTACTGGGTAGCAGCGGTGTCGGTCTTGGTGTCTAGCGAGAGAAGAGGGGGAAGAAACAATAAATATTAAGCAAACAGATGCATAGCGATGCATGACATGACAAGTATCGTCGCTAGGGGTGCCCTAACGTGGTACAAGGTGGTACCGGTGAAGGGGGGGAAACATCCGGGAAAGTATTCTCGGTGTTTCGTGTTTTCGGACAGATGAACCGGAGGGGGGAAGTTGCGTGTTCGCTATGCTAGGGATGCGTGGCGGACGAACAAGCTGCGTATCCGGATTCGTCTTGTCGTTCTGAGCAACTTTCATGTACAAAGTTTTTTCATTCGAGCTACGGTTTATTTCATATTAATTTTAAAAGATTTAAATCATTTTTAGGATTTATTTAATTAATTAAAACGACATTATCCAGAATAGTGTTTTCTGACGTCATCATGACATCAGTAGTTGACTTGGTCAACCTGACAGGTGGGTCCCATTCGTCATTGACACATTTAGTTAGGAGGTTAATTAAACAGCGTTAATTAAGTTTAATTAATTGATTAGGTTAATTAAACACAATTAACTATATTAATTAATTTAGTTAATTAATTAATTAATACTTGTATTTTTTAATTCTTCTTTTTTATATCTTTTTTTAATGATCTAGGGGCTGGGCCCCACATGTCATTGGGCCAGGGGGGCCATAGTGGGTTCGGCGTTAGCGGGCGACAGGGGGGAACGACGCTGGGCGCCGACGGCCACATCAGTGCAGGGGGCCAAGGCTGCGCGTCGGCGGGCCGGCGGCCACGACGCACGGAAGGGGCGGGGAGACAGTGACGGGTGATGGGGAGCGAAGCGGGGCGAAAGAGGCACGAGCGCGTCCAAGCGCATGCAGGCGCACAGAGCAGTGGGGCGTGGCGATGGCGGATGGCACGGGGGGGCAGTGGAACCGTGGCGCAGAGGAGGAGCGGAGCCAGGCCACGGTGGGAGCGCGATGGCGCGGGGCAAAGCGAGGCTGCAGGCGACGCGGGTTGCGGCAGCGCCGTGCGGGGATGCGGGCGTGGTGATGCATGGGCGCGGGTGGCGTGTGCGTGTGCGCGCGACCGCGGGCGCGGGATCGTGCTGTTGGGCGCGCGTGATGGGGCAGCCACGACGGCGCAGCAAGGCGCAGTAGTCGGCCGAAGATGGGCGCGAGGCGAGGCGTGGGAGAAAGAGGCCGAGGGCCTCACCGAGTGCCTGTAGGGAACGGGGCAGTGGTGGTCGTGGGGGAGGACGAGGACGACGTCAGCGGAGCGGGAGGCAGACCGGTGTGGGCGCGTCGGCGAAGTCCAGGCGGGGAGGGGGCGACGGCGAGGCGGCGTCCTCCGAGCGTGGGGGCGGCGTCGATGGCCTCCTCCTCGATCCCGATCCAAATCGGGGGAGAGGGGGAGATATTTTCAGGAGGGAGTGGGGGTGTCGGTGGAGTTACGGGGGGAGTGGGGATAAGGAGTAGTGGGGGTGGCCGGCTGGGCCAGTCGGCTGAGGCCCAAGGAGGGGGGGCTTGCGGCCTGCCGGGCCGAAGCCCAGGGGACAGGGGGTTTCTCTTTTTTTTCTTTTGTTGTTTTGTCTTTCCCCTTTTTCTTTTATTTATTTCTCTTTTCTGTTTTATTTAGTTTAAAGCACTTAGGCACTTTATAAAAATATGTTTATTACACCATAATTAAATATGCAAATTATGGCACTGCCCGAACATTTTTGTTTTAACTTTTGAAAACTTTTATAATTTAACTTTATTTTAATTTTTGAATTTGACTCGGTTTTGGACTAACGGTAGATTATCAACAGTAACCGTGGTGACGTGGCATGATTAGCGTTGGATTACTGTAGCACGATTATCCGGGCATTACACACTAAATGCATGTTGGATAGCGGTCGATATGTGGAGTAATAGTAGTATATTCAGGCAGGAGTCGGTCTACTAATCTTGGACATGATGCCTATGTAATGATCATTGTCTGGATATTTCTATGAGTATTTGAAGTTCTATCAATTGCCCAACAGTAATTTGTTCACCCACCATTTGCTATTTTTCTCGAGAGAAGCCACTAGTGAAACCTACGGCCCCCGGATCAATTTCTCATATTATTTGCCTTTGTGATCTACTTTTATTTGCATTTATTTTCAGATCTATTAATCCAAAAACCCAAAAATACTTTGCTGCACTTTATTTTATTTGCGATCTATTTATTCAATCTATTACAACCTTTTCCCGTCACGCACCAATTTCTGGCACCGTTACCCGAAAGGGATTGACAACCCCTTTAACACGTCAGGTTGCGAGGATTTGTTATCTCTGTGTAGGGGCTGTTTACGTTCTGTTGTTTGGTTCTCCTACTGGTTCGATAACCTTGGTTTCATATCTGAGGGAAATACCTACCGCCGCTATGTTGCATCATCCCTTCCTCTTTGGGGAAATACCGACATAGCTTCAAGCCACATTATGAGGCCCCCTGGTGTGTTCTTTGCACCAGAAATTCTTAAATATTATATAAAAAATCATATCAAAATTTCAGGGTATTTGGAGAACTTTTATTTTTGGGACATTTTTTATTGCATGGATAAATCAGAAAACATACAGAAAATACTATTTTGCTTTATTTAATCTAAATAACAGAAAGTAAAAGATGGGTACAAAGAGTTGTGCCTTCTAAATTCATCCATCTCATGCTCATGAAAAGGAATCCATTAACAAGGTTGATCAAGTCTTATTAACAAACTTCTTCCTAGTGACATGAAACCGGAGAATTTTCGAATAACACTAGGTTACCTCAACGGGGATATGCATTTCCCCAACAATAAGAATATCATATTTCTTTTTGGCAGTAGATAGAGGTAATTCAAAACCTGCAATAGTAATATTTGAAAATTTTCCAATAGAATTGATACTATGAACTTGAGGTTGTTTCTTCGGAAAGTGTATCGTATGCTCGTTACCACTAACATGAAAAGTGACATTGCCTCTGATGCAATCAATAGCAGCCCCTGCAGTATTCAAAAAGGGCCTACAAAGGATAATCGACATACTATCGTCCTCGGGAATATCAAGAATAACAAAGTCGGTTAAGATAGTAACGTTTGCAACCACAACAGGCACATCCTCACAAATACTGATGGGTATTGCAGTTGATTTATCGGCCATTTGCAAAGAGATTTCAGCAGGTGTCAACTTATTCAAATCATGTCTATGATACAAAGAGAAAGGCATAACACTAACACCGGCTCCAAGATCACATAAAGCAGTTTTAACATAGTTTATTTTAATGGAGCATGGTATAGTGGGTACTCCTGGATCTCCAAGTTTCTTTGGTATTCCACCCTTAAAAGTATAATTAGCAAGCATGGTGGAAATTTCAGCTTCCGGTATCTTAATTTTATTAGTAACAATATCTTTCATATACTTAGCATAAGGAGGCATTTTAAGCATATTAGTCAAATGCATACGCAAAAAGATAGGTCTAATCATTTTAGCAAAGTGCTCAAAATCCTCATCATCCTTTTTCTTGGATGGCTTAGGAGGAAATGGCCTGGGTTTCTGAACCCATGGTTCTCTTTCTTTACCAAGTTTTCTAGCAACAAAGTCTCTCTTATCATAACGTTGATTCTTTGATTGTGGGTTATCAAGATCAACACTAGGTTCAATCTCTACATCATTATCATTACTAGGTTCAGCATCAACATGAACATCATCATTAACATTTGCACTGGTTTCATGTTCATTACCAGACTATGTCTTTGTATCAGAAATAGAAACATCATTGGGATTCTCAGGTGTGTCTATAGCAGGTTCACTAGCATGCAAAATCATGTTAGTTTTCTTTTTCTTTTTATTAATAGGACTAGGTGCATCAGTATTAGTTCTCTGAGAATCCTGCTCAATTCTCTTAGGATGGCCCTAGGGATACAAAGGTTCCTGGGTCACTTTACCACCTCTAGTCATAACCCTAATAGCATTATCATTGTTCTTACTATTCAACTCATTAAGAAAATCATCTTGAGCCTTAAGTACTTGTTCTACTTGGGTTGTAACCATGGAAGCATGTTTACTAATAAGCTTAAGATCATTAACATTACTATTCATATAATTACTCAGGTGATCATGCATGTAAGCATTACGTTTCAATTGTCTACTAACATAAGCATTGAATTTTTCTTGTTTAACAATAAAATTATCAAACTCATCCAAGCATTGACTAGCAGACTTATTATGAGGAATATCACCTTCATCAAATCTACGGAGAGAGTTTACCTCTACTACCTGTGTCGGGTTATCAAGACCATGTATTTCTTCAATAGGCGGTAAATTTTTTACATCTTCAACTTTATTACCTTTTTCTTTCATAGATTTCTTTGCCTCTTGCATATCTTCAGGACTGAGAAATAGAATACCCCTTTTCTTCGGAGTTGGCTTTGGAGTTGGTTCAGGAAGTGTCCAATCATTTTCAATACTCAATATATTATTCAATAGCAATTCAACGTGCTCAACAGTTCTTTCCCTGAAAACACAACCAACACAACTATCCAGGTGGTCTCTAGAAGCATCGGTTAGTCCATTATAAAAGATATCACGTATTTCATTTTTCTTGAGAGGATGATCAGGCACATCATTAAGTAATTGGAGAAGCCTGCCCCAAGCTTGTGGGAGACTCTCTTCTTCAGCTTGCACAAAATTAAATATTTCCTTTAAAGCAGCTTGTTTCTTATGAGCAGGGATTTTTTTTGCAGAGAAGTAGTAAATCATATCCTGGGGACTACGCACACAACAAGGAACAAGAGAATTAAACCATATCTTAGCATCACCCTTTAATGAGAAAGGAAACAATTTGAGAATATAGTAATAGCGAATTTTTTCCTCAAGAGCAAATAGGGTGGCTATATCATTTAATTTAGTAAGATGTGCCACAACAGTTTCATATTCATAACCATGAAAAGGATCAGATTCAACCAAAGTAATCAACTCAGGATCGATAGAGAATTCATAATACTTATCAGTAACAAAGATAGGTGAAGTAGCGAAAGCGGGATCATATTTCATTCTAGCATTCAAGGATTTTTCTTTCAGCTTAGCTAACAATATCTTAAGATCTTCTCTATCATTACAAACAAAGAAGTATCTAGTAGTTTCTTCATCCATAACATAACCCTCAGGAACAATAGGCAATTCAAATCTAGGGGGAGAATCATAATCATCAGTTTCAATAATATCATCAGTTTCAGTAATTTCATTCTCTCTAAACCTAGCAAGTTATTCATCAAGAAATTCACCTAGTGGCACAGTATCATCAAGCACAGAAGTAATATCATCATAAGCATCATGCATAGCAGAAGTGGCATCATCAATAACATGCGACATATCAGAATCAATAGCAGGTGTAGGTGTCGCAAGTTCACTCAAAACAGAAGGAGAATCAAGTGCAGAGGTAGATGGCAGTTCCTTACCTCCCCTCATAATTGAAGGAAAAAATCTTAGTTCTTTGATCTTTCAAATTCCTCATAGTGATCAACGGATATAAATCCCAAGTGACTCTAAGAATAGAGCTATGCTCCCCAGCAACGGCGCCAAAAAAGGTCTTGATAACCCACAAATATAGGGATCACAACAGTTTTTGAGGGTAGAGTATTCAACCCAAATTTATTGATTCGACACAAGGGAAGGCAAAGAATATTGTTGAGTATTAGCAGCTGAGTTGTCAATTTAGCCACACTAGAAAGACTTAATATCTGCAGCAAAGTGTTTAGTAGCAAAGTTGTATGGAAGTAACGGTATCAGTGTCAAAAGTAAAAATAGTAGTTTCATAGCAATCGTAACAGTGGCAACGGAAAAGTAACTAAGCAAAGATCAATATGTGAAAAGCTCGTAGGCAATGGATCCATGATGGATAATTATGTCGGATGGCATTCATCATGCAACGGTTATAACATAGGGTGACACGGAACTAGCTCCAATCCATCAATATAATGTAGGCATGTATTCCGAATATAGTCATACATGCTTATGGAAAAGAACTTGCATGGCATCTTTTGCCCTACCCTCCAGTGGCAACAACGTCCTATTGGAAACTAAGGAATATTAAGGCCTCCTTTTTAATAAAGTACCAGACCAAAGCATTAGCACTTAGTGAATACATGAACTCCTCAAACTACGGTCATCATCGGGAGTGGTCCCGACTATTGTCACTCCAGGGTTGCCGGATCTTAACACATAGGAGGTGACTATAACTTGCAATATCGGATCAAGAACACAAATATATTCATGAAAACATAATAGGTTCAGATCTGAAATCATGGCACTCGGGCCCTAGTGAGAAGCATTAGGCATAGCAAAGTTGTCGGATTCTGCGTTCCGCAGACCCCTGAGAGGTTCAAACACTGGGGTGCATGCGAAGAACTTGTCCTCCCCAGTCTGCCCGCTCATGATTCCACGGCCTAGCTCGACAAACCAATGGACAAGAGACACCGCAGTTTTACCTAGGTTCAGGTCACCTTGCGGTGTAAAACCCTACTCCTGCTTTGTGGTGGATTTGCCTGGAGGGGCTGTGGATGCACTAGTACAATGACGAACAGCCTCAGGAGGTGAGGTGTTCTTGTGCTCGGTCAGCTAGTGAGCTGGTCAAGGTGGAATGGATCCCCCCTCTATGGTGGTGGCTAGGTCCTATTTATAGTGGCATTGGTCCTCTTCCCAAATGCAAGGCGAGAAGGGATCCCACAACGGCCAAATTTGAAGGGAGACAACTAGTACATGATATCCTGACAAAAGTAGTCTTCGCCTGCCAAAACCTCCTGGTCATGACGCCGTGGTGGGCTCCGCGATGAACTCTCTCTTGCCGTCCTGGTGGTCTTGGTCTTGTTGCACCAGAATGGAAACCTTTAGCTGATCCCTCGGGACTCTGCGCCTGTGCTTGCCTCCTTAGCACTAAAGAGGAAACTAGTACACTGCGCCCGCTGGCGCCCGCCTGGCCTTGGTCGTCATGGCTCACGTCATCTGAACCTCGCGAGGTGCACCTTGCATTGATATCTCCGCTCCTCGGGAGCCAGCCTAGGGAGGCCGCCCCCCAGGGAGGCTTTGGTGTCGTCCGCCTCGTGAGGGTCTTGGGTTGTTGATCCTGAAGCTGGGTCGTACCGGGCCATCCATGGGGCCATGCTGTGACAGCCTAGTTTTTGCATTCTCTCTTTTTTCGGACTTCACTTGCTTGTGCTTTGAATTTGGGGCTTTTGAATCAATTCAAATGGACTTAGACACTTGGGCATGTCCTTGATTTTCACCCAAGTTACGCATTCATCTCTGATTCAACATTCTTTCTCTAAAAAATCCCAAAATAACCCAAGGAATATTTTTCATAAAAGAAAAATGTTCAGTTTCTTCTCCGAAATTGAATTCAGAGACTTGTGCTCCAAAGCAACCCTCATTTTTCTTGCTTCCAAAAATCTGAGAAAATTCTCAAATATTCTTTGAACCTTGGCCCACCTCCCTGTGCAAAAATATTTCACACTTATTTGGAATATTTTTGCTACAGAAAATCATTTCTGTCCTGGCCTAAAAATCCAGTTTCTATAGCAAGTGTATTTTTCCTTGCTCTAATGGAGCTTAATTTTCTTGAGCTAGTTTACCCTCCTAGCTAAACCTTAACCCCAGAGAATCAGCCCTAATCACCTTCTAGAAGCCCTCCAAACTTGGTGACCATGTTTCTGACCAGAAACTTGCCAACAGGCTCAAGTCTTATCTGGTCGGCCTGGAGTGTGCCATCACCCTTCCTAGACCTAACACTGCATGAACAACACCCCAGACATAGTTTTGCATCGAGTTGGCGTCGTCTTGACCATGCGAGCGTGGTGACCACGTGAAGACACGGCTCTGGCAACGCACCCGACACGCTCTGTGTTGCGCCTGAGTGCTTTTTCATCGCAAGATCGATCTAGAGCTCGCCGACGACTGTCCCACCGCGCCACCACCTCCGTCTCTTCGCCCTTGACCTTTCCCTGGTGCTCACCGAAGTCGGAGATGCCGCAGCAGGCACAGGCACGACGTGGCCAAAGCCATAGTGCGCCCCGTGCCTCTGTCACCGCCTCATGTGCTTGTCCGCACGCTGCATAACCCCCGTGTGAATGGTGAGCCCCACCACCCCTCGCTGACACCACTCGTCGTCGCTCGTCGGCTTCCAGAGAGCTTCGGCGGAGCCATGTACCCCTCTCCCCCTCCGGCTATAAATTCGAGCCCCTCCTGCCTCTCCGAGCACTCAAAACCCACCACCCAACCTCCACAAGCCCGTAGCATAGCCGCAGCCCGGCTGGGCAGGCCTCTGGCCGTCGTCCCTGACCCGAGCTCACCGGCGATCCCCACAGCCCCTCCTCCTTGCTTAGGTGCCCCTCGAGCTTGAGAAACTACTCGGGCGACTCCCTGGTGGTCCACTGGTATCGTCCGGACATGTTGGAGCCCTTGGAACCGCCCCTCTCCGTCGTCTTCCTCTTCTCCGGCGAGACCCGACCGCAGCCGCCACTTGCGAGCTTGGTTCTGAGCTGCTCCGGCCGTCTCTTGTTGAGCCACGGGTATAGGCAGGTGCGCCTCGACCCCCTCTCTCTTTCTAACCCTTTGGATCCGGCCAAGAACCTCTCCTCGCCGGCTGAGCTCCAGCGAAGTGCCGCCGCCGCTCTGTCTCTCTTCCCCTCCCTCCACACCTAACCAGTGGGGCCTGCTGTCAGCCTCTCCACTCACGCCCGAAGTGATACGAGTGGAGGCGTATTCTGAAGATACGCCATCGGCGTCACCCCCTGATTTTATTTTTAATTCAAATTTAATTCAAATATTTGACCAGGAACTTTGACCAGCCATAACTCTTAAACTATAAGTCCAAATGAGTTGATTCTTTTTGCATTGTGCTTGTTTTGAAAAGTTCTAGCAGCACACCAAAATTGAGATTTTTCCTTGCTGTCTAGAATTTTTGGTGATTTTCAGAGTGGTTCTTGATTTTTTATTTTGCTGTTTTTAAATATTTTCATAGGGAGAAGCTTGTCTTGAAGATAAAAAGGAGGAGTGTGAACCTCCTCTGCACTAAGGCAAGCCACACCAACATTTGTATGGTGTCATTTCAATATCTATGATTTTTCCCAACTTGAATATGAGTTATTTTCATGAATTTAATTAATTAAATGAATATGGTTGAGTGCTAGATATTTTGTCATGCTTGAATTACCTTGTTATGATACTGTTTGAATGCATGAGCTAATTAAGGCAGTAGAAGAATTCTTGTTGTGTGATTATGCTTTTATGGATAATGGTAGTTTCTTTATGTGATAAAGTGATTTTTATATATTATGATATAATTAAAATTATGAATAATAAAAACCAATAAAGTAGAACCAGTAAAGTTAAATGATGAGTAGTGCAAGCACGAAATTTTGATGATGTTGATCTGTTTACTTGAGTAGTATGTTTTGCATGTCAAATAGCTACATGATCATGGCATATGATGACTCGAGTTGTTTTCTTTTCAAGTTAAAACCTGATGTTAATCCAACTTGAACATAACGTTGATCGAGTCATGGTGCCACTGAATCGAGTTTTTTCTAGTGCAACCACATTTGCCTTTATTGGAAGGTCTTGATTCGGTCCGTTGTCATGCCTCTGGTCGGTACCTCCAATGAGGGAAGGTTATGGGCATGCGGTACCCTGGCCCAGTAAGTAGACATAACCTTGTGTGCCCGTTTGTTGTTATGGTACCTTGTCCCCGACTGGGACCTTTTTGCCATGTCGGTGGCCGTTGATGGCTTTGGTAGGCACGGGGCCACCCATGACTTAGCCCAGTAGGGAGTTAGTCGGAGTGGCCGGGAGAGTGTCATGGCAATGGGAGGGTTTCATCGGAATGTCGTTGGTCCAACCAAACGGGAAGACGAGGCCATGGATTCCGTGATGTGGGTAAAGTGTGCTACCTCTGCAGAGTGTATTTAATCTATCGATAGCTTGTGAGTAAGTCACACCATGGATCAACATTAATAAAAAATCTTGCACACTAAAAGTTTATTGTTGGCACTGATTATGTGATGATTTGTGAGATCATGAGTATTATCGTGGTGGGAACCAAAGTGTTGGTTTCATTTGTGATCTAGGTATGATCACCATTCGGTTACGAGGTAACCCGTCTAGTAAGAGTGTCCGAGTGACTCAGTGCACAATTTGATTTCACCACATCAATAGTATGATTTGCATTGCATTAACCTGATTAATTGTCATGATATTGTTTGCCATTATGCGTATGTTTGTTGTGAGCTTGCAAGTACTTTCAATGTACTGACCTGGCATGTCATGCCAGATTTCAGGCAAGTCGTATAGGATCGGAGAGCTTCCCGTGTCTAGATCGTGTCCACATGGTGTCGTTGTGCTACGGAGTTCCACTTCGTCATTGTTCCGCTGCTGCATAGTTATCGTGATCGAGGCCCACTAATGTTCATTAAATAATATACATACTGTTCAACCACACCGTGTGTGCCGCTTGGCCTCGCTACTTGATGTAATATCGGACCTATGTTTCTGCTAGCATCAATAAAGCGGTTGTTTTCTGTACCAAGTTGTTGTGTGTTGCCAGAAGACTGGATCTCTGGGTTGGCAATGCAAGGTAAACCGGTTGCTATGAGCCGGGGTGCCGTAATGCTTGGTATCAGAGCCGCGCTGACTGTAGGACACGCTAGACCGTCGATGCGCTAGATGAATGGTAGATAGCTTAATCTGAGTGACGGCAGTAATAGAAATTGATTGTTGCATTGCATGCATTTTATTTGTTGTTATTACTAACCGTCTGATGATTGTGAGTGTAGATGGCTCCGGTTCCAATTATGTACCAGTCTGAGCCAACTCCGTACACATCATCGCACCTGCTTCAGAACGTGTGGCAACGACTCTACCTAGAGGGTGCTGATCCAGTGTATCAGGTGTATCGGGAGCATCTGGCCGGTTCGCTGTACAAGTATTATGCGGAGGTCACCTTACACCATAGTTCTCCTTCCAGCGCTTACACCCATTCCTCTAAGGGTGGTTTCGCTTCCATGCCATCCCAGGCCATCCAGTTTCCTGTGATCGAGGCCCTTGTAGACTTGCGCTACAATGAGGTTCGCATGCAGACCCACCCAGGTTTCTATTTCTACTCGTCTCTGCAAGAGAATGGGAGTATCCGCTTCCCTTTTATTGATCCGGCGTGCGATCGTCCTGCTAGCCACCTTTCTCGCTATATCACTGCCAGTTATCTCTTGATCTATGAGTTAGCCCGAGAGCTGACCCGAGCCCGTGTAGCCCTTGCCTCTACTTGGCATAGGAACCATCCACCCACTATCGGTTTCACTCCGTTTGTTCCTCCAGCCTCTGTTAGTCCGGTTACTTCGGCGACCACTTAGGGTACCACAAACCATTTGGCAGTGACCCCTCGCAGTGCCCCTGTTGCGTGGGCTTCCCTTGTCGCTACTCCTGCAGCCCCTATGCTTAGGTCTCGTCCTGCACCTGCTCCTGAGGGAGAGTCCTCGAGGCAGCGTCGCTGTGTCTCTTTTATCCTGGAGCTTTCCACTATCAGCACAAGATCTGAGTCCGGCTCAGGAGAGGAGACCGCCACAGCGCCAGCTGAGCACTAGATCGTTAGAGTACCGCGGTCGTCATGAGGTTGATGTATGAATGTAGTCATTCATGTCATGATGTTTAGTTTCATGTATGTGGGTAGTCAAACCCGTCATGATGTTTATCTTGCAGGTATGAGTCTATGTATAATTATGTTGGAACTTTTTATTTATTCGCCTTGATTTTTTTTCACTGTTTTCTTCTGGGTTTGTCGCTGGCTTTCCTTCCCATTTTCGGATATTTCTCATCTCGGTTACTTTATATTGGGAAAACAAATAATAGGATGACACAGGGAGGCAGCAACAGCCACGCTTGTGAGGATGTCCCTGTTTGGCGCTCAACAAGCAGGCAGGACATTCCCTCGAGTCATTTCAGCCACCACCGCTTCCATCGCCACATCCACCCTCCACTGAGAAAATCATGCGTATGTTTGAAGAAAGAAGGAACAATGATCTGATCAAGCTGTTGAAAAGTGTGCAAGCTATGGTTGGGCAGGATGGAAATCAGAATGGTCATCACTCCAAGCTGTCAGATTTTCAGAGGACCAAGCCTCCCAGTTTCAGTCAAGTTAGCGATCCTTTGGAAGCTGATGATTGATTAAGGACTATTGAGAAAAATCTTGAGATTGCTCGCACTGAACAAGCTGACATGGTTCCCTTCGCTACGCATTATCTTGAAGGAGCTGCCGCTATATGGTGGGATAATGCTAAAGCTATGTGGCCTGCGGACGAAGAAATCACCTGTACTAAATTCAAGGACCATTTCCGCAAGTACCATATTCCAGCCGGGATTATGAAAGTCAAGCAGCGCGAATTCCTCGCTCTCACACAAGGAAGCATGTCAGTAACTGAGTACCCGCACAAGTTCAACCATTTGGCTCATTATTCTCTTTATGATGTGGCCACAGAAGAAAGGAAGATCGATATATTTCTTGGAGGACTGAACCAACACCTCAGATGCACTCTCAGTATGTTTGATTTCCCGGAATTCCGAACTCTGGTGAACAAAGCCCTCATCGCAGAAAGGGAACACAAGCTCGTGCAGGAATATAGGCCCGCTAATAACGATCACAAGCACAAATTTGAGCCTAAGAAGGATGGGTAGCCAGTGCAGAAGGCTCGTACTTGGCAGTAGACTCAGGTTGAGTACAAATCCAATTGGCAGCAAAATGTTAACAAGACCACTACCCAAGTCAAGAATGTCATGACCAGCCCGCTGCGCGAAGAATGTCAGCGCAATAATTCCTGCTGCAATTGTGGACAAACCGGACATTATGCCAGACGGTGCCCCAAGAACGGCAAGCCAGCCGCTCCATTCAGGCTACAAGTCAATCACCTAGAGACCTATTCCGCCCAGAGGACCATCCAAGGGCAAATTCACCACCTCTCCGCCGACAAAGCCCAAGAGGACCCGAAAGTCATCATTGGTATGTTTCCTGTTAATATCATACCTGCAATAATTTTATTATGCTCTAGGGCTTCCCACTCTTTTATTTTGCGGAGTTCTGCTGCCCAAAACAAATTTCCTTGCTCGATTTTGGGAAAAAGTATGATGGTACAATCCCCGGGATCTGTGCTCAGAAGCAATCTGGTTTGCCGTAATTTGGAAATTGATATCAAGGGAGTCGGATTTCCAACATCCTTGATAGTCATTGAGTCTGCCAAATTGGACATCATCTTGGGAATGAATTGGTTAACCCAATATCAAGTATGCATTAAATGTGTGACCAGAGAAGTCACTTTGACAAGCCAAGAAGGTCAAACCACAAAGTTCTATGCCTGGAGGAGCATACCCAAGAAAGAAATGGTTTTCACGGTTGTGGCTGAAGTATTGGAATTAATTCCTGTGGTCAGTGAGTTTCCAGATGTATTTCTTGAGGAATTACTAGGCATACCACCAGACCGGGAGCTTGAGTTTGCAATTGATCTGGTGCCTGGAACTGCACCATTATACAAGAAGTATTATCGGATGCCTTCATTAGAATTAGTGGAATTAAAGAAATAGCTTGATGAGATGCTTCAGAAAGGATACATCCGTCCGAGCTCTTCACCATGGGGATCACCCGCAATATTTGTGGATAAGAAGGACGACAGTCTTCGGATGTGTGTAGATAACCGTTAGCTGAATGATGTTACTATCAAGACCAAATATCCACTACCAAGGATTGATGATTTGTTTGATCAACTCAGCGGGCAAAAAGTATTCTCCAAGATTGATTTGAGGACCGGATTGTTGGGGAATGTAGTAATTCAAAAAAATTCCTACGATCACGCAAGATCTAACTAGGAGATGCATAGCAACGAGAGGGGAGAGTGTGTCCATGTACTCTCATAGACCGAAAGCGGAAGCGTTTAGTAACGCGGTTGATGTAGTCGAACGTCTTCATGATCCAACCGATCCAAGTACCGAACATATGGAACCTACGTGTTCAGCACACGTTCAGCATGATGACGTCCCTCGAGCTCTTGATCCAGTAGAGGGACGAGGGAGAGTTCCGTCAGCACGACGATGTGGTGATCGTGATGGTGATGATGAAGTTACCGGCGCAGGGCGCCTAAGAACTACGACGATATGACCGAGGTGTTAAACTGTGGAGGGGGCACCGCACACGGCTAAGAGATTGTCTGTTGTGCTTTGGGGTGCCCTCTGCCCATGTATATAAAGGAGGGGGATGAGGAGGCCGGCCAAGGGGGAGGCGCGCCAAGGGGGGGTCCTACTAGGACTCCAAACCTAGTAGGATTCGCCCCCCTTTCCTTCTAACAGAGAGGGAGAAGGAAAGAGGGGGGTCGCGCCCCTTCCCCTTGTCCAATTCGCATTGGGGCTAGGGGGCACGCCCCACCTCCTGTGCCTGCCTCCTCTCCTCCATTATGGCCCATTAGGCCCAATAACTTTCCCGGGTTCCAGTAGCCTCCCGATACTTCGAAAAATCCCCGAACCTTATTGGGATCATTCCGGTGTCCGTTTATAACCTTCCAATATATCAATCTTCACCTATCGACCATTTCGAGACTCCTCGTCATGTCCTTGATCTCATCCGGGACTCCAAACAAACTTCGGTCATCAAATCACATAACTCATAATACAAATCGTCATCGAACGTTAAGCGTGCGGACCCTACGGGTTCGAGAACTATGTAGACATCACCGAGACACATCTCTGGTCAATAACCAATAGCGAAACCTGGATGTTCATATTGGCTCCCACATATATATATTCTACGAAGATCTTTATTAGTCAAACCGCATCACAACATGCGTTATTCCCTTTATCATCGGTATGTTACTTGCCCGAGATTCGATCGTCGGTATCATCATACCTAGTTCAATCTCGTTACCGGCAAGTCTCTTTACTCGTTCCGTAATGCATCATCCCGTAACTAACTCATTAGTCACATTGCTTGCAAGGCTTATAGTGATGTGCATTACAGAGAGGGCCCAGAGATACATCTCCGATACTCGGAGTGAAAAATCCTAATCTTGATCTATACCAACTCAACAAACACCTTTGGGGACACCTGTAGAGCATCTTTATAATCACCTAGTTACGTTGTGATGTTTTATAGCACACAAGGTGTTCCTCCGGTATTCGGGATTAGATAATCTCATTGTCAGAGCAATATGTATAAGTCATGAAGAAAGTAATAGCAATAAATATAAGCGATCGTTATGCTAAGCTAACAGATGGGTCTTGTCCACCACATCATTCTCTAATGATGTGATCCCGTTCATCAAATGACAACACGTGTCTATGGTCAGGAAACTTAACCATCTTTTATTAACGAGCTAGTCTAGAAGAGGCATACTAGGGACACTTTGTTTGTCTATGTATTGACCTATGTACTAAGTTTCCGATTAATACAATTCTAGCATGAATAATAAACATTTATCATGATATAAGGAAATATAAATAACAACTTTATTATTGCCTCTAGGGCATATTTCCTTTAGTCTCCCACTTGCACTAGAGTCAATAATCTAGATTACATAGTAATGATTCTAACACCCATGGAGTCTTGGTGTTGATCATGTTTTGCTCATGAGAGAGGCTTAGTCAACGGGTCTACAACATTTAAATCCGTATGTATCATGCAAATCTCTATGTCTCCCTCCTTGACTTGATCACGGATGGAATTGAAGCTTCTCTTGATGTGTTTGGTTCTCTTGTGAAATCTGGATTTCTTCGCCAAGGCAATTGCTCCAGTACTGTCACAAAAGATTTTCATTGGACCCGATGCACTAGGTATTACACCTAGATCGGATATGAACTCCTTCATTTGCTGCTTCCAAATCAGCTATATACTCCGCTTCACACGTAGATCTCGCCACGACGCTCTGCTTGGAACTGCACCAACTGACCGCTGCACCATTCAATATAAATACATATCCGGTTTGTGACTTAGAGTCATCCGGATCAGTGTCAAAGATTGCATCAACGTAACCATTTACGACAAGCTCTCTGTCACCTCCATAAACGAGAAACATATCCTTAGTCCTTTTTTGGTATTTCAGGATGGTCTTGACCGCAGTCCAGTGATCCACTCCTGGATTACTTTGGTACCTCCCTGCTAAACTTATAGCAAGGCACACATCAGGTCTGGGACTGTCAGGCCCCCGATTCCAAGTCACATCGATCTAGCCGGTAACACCTCATATCACTTTGCGGCCTCACGCACGGTATCCCATGGGTGTCGCCTTACCATGGCCCGGGACCGTTTGCGCCTTTTGGCTCATGTATATGATAGTGTCGCTAGCATCCATATGACAGAGAACCCGTGCCGACATGGCTAGTCGTGAACCCAAAGCGGCACAGACCTATGGAGACAGGCATACATGAATCACATCGAACATGTCGGTCATCAGCGAGTGATTCCGGGCTGTAGCACTGGGCTAACAAGACTCCGGGGATCCGGGCTGTAGCAGGCTTGGCAGGACTCTGGATATCACCGCGTGACATTTCCCTGAAGGGACAGACATAGGAACGAAGTGAAACACATGCCGACCAGTCAAGTGTCCTGAGCAGTAGTGCTGGGCTAGCAGGACTCCGGTGAACCGGGCTGTAGCGGACTACTATGGCTCGAGGAACACTAGACTACATTTCCCCATAAGAAGGGCTGCCAAGGATAAACAACTAGATTGTCGGATCCCACTCATACCAAGCATTTCAATCATACACACAATATGCCCGATATGAGTACATACAACATGGCATCACAACAAAACTCTACAACTCAAGTACTTTATTTAAAGGCTCCAAAGAGCCATACATAACATGTTCATACAGATAGGGGTCACATGACCCGACACTCAAGTCATACAATCATACAAGCACATGTGGAAGCAACTAGTCTGAGTACAGACTCTAGAAAGAAGAAGGCTTCTCGAAGCCTATCTATCTACATAGGGCCCTCCATGGCCAGGAACACCACCTGGGTGGCTAGTCACTCGTCGACGTCAAGGTCTACGTAGAACCCATCGGAGGGGGCGGTGTTGTCGTCTGAAAATAGTAATTAAGCAAACATGAGTACAAAGGTACTCAGCAAGTCTTACATCAGAACCTACTATACATGCTTATTCTCAAGAAGGTGGTGGGGTTAATGCAGCAAGCCAGCTTTGACTCTTGGCTAAGCTATCCTACGGAACTTCACCAGTAAAATAGTTTTCGCACACGAGTCCACTACTCACCAACACAATACTCCACCGGGGATCCTCCCTCGTCATCCTACGAGAGGGCCATCCTCGGTACTCACACTTATCTTGAGTCTTTTATTAGTACCCATTAACTTGTCTATGAACTGTATAGGCAACCAAGTAGTCCTTTACCGTGGACGCGACTATTCGAATAGTTTTATACCCTGCAGGGGTGTACTTCTTCATACACGCTTTCACCACTTACCGCCGTTTACACGACATGTACTCGGCAACCTTCAAGCGGAAGCCCAACGAGGGTGTCGGCCACGGCCTACCTAACACTTAAGTCTCTAGTCCAGGTTTATCGCCTATCCAGGTTCCATCCGTAGGGAGTCCGGCCGAGGTTTCCACATACGGCCCCGAACGATGTGAACAGGGTTCCCGAGACACCAAACAGGTGACTCGGTACACCGTGCCATGGTGTATCTACCGCAACATAGCCCACCCCTAGGGTCAGCGCTACGCACGGCCGCCAACACATAGCCTACAAGCACCAGAAACTATTTGCAACTCCTGGACAGAGTACTAGGGTGACTAAGAAGCCGAGAGGGTCCATTGGTTTCGGGCCCAATGTACGGTAGTAACTGCATCTTAAATCACACATACAGATCTTAGTTCTTAGGGATGGCCTCAATGAAACAACCCACCATGTACTCCTACATGGCCTCTCATCGATACCTTTACCAAAACATGTTCAACACATCCCTCACATTACCGGCATAAGCATTTCACTCTGGCCCATCACCCAGATGAACCAGACCTGACACAACTCTAAGCATAGCAGGCATAGCAAGGTAGGAATCACATACATGGCTCAATAAACTCCTACACATGCTAGTGGGTTTCATCTAGTTACTGTGGCAATGACAGGTCATGTAGAGGATAAGGGTTCAACTACCGTAGCACACAGCAGTTTGAATCGCATTGTCTTAATGCAGTAAACAAGAGCAGAAGCGAGAACATGGGTTTTATCGGAATGATCAATGGTTGCTTGCCTGATGGAGTGGTAGTGGGATACTGCCCTTCAGTTGGATACTCGTGAATATCCTCGGAGGCAGAACCTACCACGAAGAACACATCGGAACACAATCAACACATGACGATATGCAACAATATGATGCATGCTATGACATGGCAATATGAATGTGTCTTGGCCTAATACAAGCTATAACAGAAAGGAATGAACTCATTTGAATCAAAGATTCAAATATTAGCTCATTAAACATGGCCTTAATAGTGCATTTCCTTATTCTACTTAAACAGCAAGGTAAACTTGTTTTGTCATGTATGAAACCATTACAGATGGATAGATTGAATTTTTCTGATCATTTTTCATATATAAATCTTTGCATTTGGAGCTATGGTTGATTTTCTATGATTTTTAGAAGTTTTAACTATTTTCTGGAAATTCCTGAATAAAAGTAAATCCAGAAAATGCATTACTGCGTCAGCATTGTGTCATGCTGACCTCAGCAGGTCAAAGGCGCCAGCCCAGGTCAAACCTGACTGGTGGGCCCCTTCTGTCAGCCTCTCAGCTAATTAACAGGATTAGATTATCACTAATTAGCTGTCAGTGGGGCCTGGGCCCACATGTCAGTGACTGATTTAATTAAAATTAATTAAAACTAATCCTAAATTAGTTAGCAGACCGGCCCCACCTGTCATAGGCTCAGGGGGGGTCTACCTGGGCCCACCCAGGAGTCAAACTGGGTCAAACTCGCCGGCGACTCGACACCGGCGAGGCCCGAGACGGCGGAGAGCTTCGGATTTGGTCCTCCGGTGACCAAATCAACGGTGGAAACGTGCTACGCGTAGCTGGGGAGCTACCGCATCCAGTGGTGCAAGTGGTTGGACACGGGGACGCCGGAAACGATGCCGGCGACGACCTTGGCGGTCGCCGGAGCTCAGGCGTGGATGGATTCGACGCTACAGTGCATGAGAGAGGGAGCTGGTGGTGGCTACAGGCTCCTGGTGCTGCGCTGAGCACAACGGTGAGCTTGGCCTTGAGCCACGGTGGCTCTGGCCACGACGGCACCCTGGTCGGCGGCGGGGAGCTCTCGGGTACGGTGGAAGTGGCTACTATAGAGGCCAAACGAGCACGGTAGCTAGGGAGAAAGGAAGAGGAGCTCATAGCAGGGTCGGAGAGGGGGTCAGCGAGCTCGTGGAGGACTTGAGGCCGGCGAATCGAACGACGGTGTCCGGCGGCCGTGGACGGGGAAGAAGGGCACCACGTCGTCTTGGGGTTGTCCGAGCTTGCATGAGTCGACGGAGAGGTCCAGGGTGACGAGGCGGAGCGATTGGGCTCGTCAGAGGGGACGTGGGGTCGCGTGGCACCCCTAGGCGTCTCCAGGCATCGGCGGAAGCAGGAGGTGGCCAGCGTGTGGCCGCGGGCGCCGGCCACGCGCTCCGCGTCCTTCTGGCGCGAGGAGGACGACGACTGGCAGGGCCAGTCGGCTGGGCCGAGCCAAGTGGGCTGGCCAGCACAGGTAAGGCCCAGGTGGGCTTCCCTCTCTCTTTTTTTTATTTGTTTCTATTTTTCTATTTAACTGCAACTGTTGGGCTTTATTAAAAATACTAAAACGTTTCCAAAAATCCTGAAAATAATTGTGGGCTCTGTTTAGAATATTTCCAATAGCAAACATTTATTTCCAGAATTATTTGAGCATTTAATTTATTTTATAGCATTTAAATGCCCAAATTCAAATACTTATGATTTAATTCAATGACCTTCTGTTGACCTAGAAAATTGTGCACCAATTTTGCCAGAGGTTATAACCCAAGACAAAGAGGGTGAACTTTTTAGAAGGGCATTTCAGGTTCATTGAAAATAATTTTAGTAAACCCTAGTTGTTTCCAGGGGGGTGTTGTGGGTTTCTGCCTTCCCCATTTCAAATTTAAGAGAAATTTAAACATGATGCACACTCTAATGCTTGAACTAGCTAGGGTGTGACAGGGACACAACATTGCATACATGATAGAACCTATGGCTGAGGCATTGGGAATGACTTTCATTTTCTCTCTATCTTCTGCAGTGGTCGGGCATTGAGTCTGACTCAACTTCACACCTTGTAATACAGGCAAGAACCCTTTCTTTGACTGATCCATTTTGAACTTATTCAAAACTTTATCAAGGTATGTGCTTTGTGAAAATCCAATTAAGCGTCTTGATCTATCTCTATAGATCTTGATGCCCAATATATAAGCAGCTTCACCGAGGTCTTTCATTGAAAAATTCTTATTCAAGTATCCTTTTGTCTTATCTAGAAATTATGTATTGTTTCTAATAAACAATATGTCATCCACATATAATATTAGAAATGCTACAGAGCCCCCACTCACTTTCTTGTAAATATAGGCTTCTCCAAAAGTTTGTATAAACCCATATGATTTGATCACACTATCAAAGTGTATATGCCAACTCCGAGAGCTTGCACTAGTCCATAAATGGATCGATGGAGCTTGGACACTTTGTTAGCACCTTTAGGATAGACAAAACCTTCTGGTTGCATCATATACAACTCTTCTTTAAGATATCCATTAAGGAATGCAGTTTTGACATCCATTTGCCAAATTTCATAATCATAAAATGCGGCAATTGCTAACATGATTCCGACAGACTTAAGCATCGCTACAGGTGAGAAGGTCTCATTGTAGTCAACTCCTTGAACTTGTCGAAAAACTTTCGCAACAAGTCGAGTTTTGTAGACAGTAACATTACCGTCAGCGTCAATCTTCTTCTTGAAGATCCATTTATTCTCTATGGCTTGCCGATCATCGGGCAAGTCAACCAAAGTCCAAACTTTGTTCTCATACATGGATCCCATCTCAGATTTCATGGCCTCAAGCCATTTCATGGAATCTGGGCTCATCGTGGCTTCCTCATAGTTTGTAGGTTCGTCATGGTCAAGTAACATGACCTCCAGAACAGGATTACCATACCACTCTGGTGCGGATCGTACTCTGGTTGACCTACGAGGTTCGGTAGTAACCTCATCAGAAGTTTCATGATCATCATCATTAGCTTCCTCACTAATCGGTGTAGGACTCATTGGAACTGATTTCTATCATGAACTACTTTCCAATTCGGGAGAAGGTACAATTACCTCATCAAGTTCTACTTTCCTCCCACTCACTTCTTTCGAGAGAAACTCCTTCTCTAGAAAGTATCCATTCTTAGCAACGAATATTTTGCCTTCGGATCTGTGATAGAAGGTGTACCCAGCAGTCTCCTTTAGGTATCCTATGAAGACACATTTCTCCGATTTGGGTTCGAGCTTATCAGGTTGAAGCTTTTTCACATAAGCATCACGGCCCCAAACTTTAAGAAATGACAGCTTAGGTGTCTTGCCAAACCATAGTTGATATGGTGTTGTCTCAACGGATTTAGATGGTGCCATATTTAACGTGAATGCAACCGCCTCTAAAGCATAACCCCAAAACAATAGTGGTAAATCGGTAAGAGACATCATAGATCGCACCATATCTAATAAAGTACAGTTATGACATTCAGACACACCATTACGCTGTGGTGTTCCAGGTGGCATGAGTTGGGAAACTATTCCACATTGTTTCAAATGAAGACGAAACTAAAAAATCAAATATTCACCTCCATGATCAGATTGTAGAAACTTTATTTCCTTGTTACGATGATTTTCCACTTTACTCTGAAATTCTTTGAACTTTTCAAATGTTTCACACGTATGTTTCATTAAGTAGATATACCCATATCTGCTCAAATCATCTGTGAAGGTTAGAAAATAATGATACCCGCCGCGAGCCTCAACACTCATTGGACCGCATACATCAGTATGTATTATTTCCAATAAGTCAATTGCTCACTCCATTGTTCCGGATAACGGGGTCTTAGTCATATTGCCCATGAGGCATGGTTCGCAAGCATCAAGTGATTCATAATCAAGTGATTCCAAATGCCCATCAGCATGGAGTTTCTTCATGTGCTTTACACCAATATGACCTAAACGGCAGTGGACAAATAAGTTGCACTATCATTATTAACTTTGCATCTTTTGGCTTCAATATTATGAATATGTGTATCACTACAATTGAGATTCAACAAAAAGAGACCATAAAAGATATTACTCATATAAATAGAACAACCATTATTCTCTTATTTAAAAGATTAACTGTATCACATTAAACCAGATCCAGATATAATGTTCATGCTCAACACTAGCACCAAATAACAATTATTTAGGTCTAAAACTAATCCCGATGGTAGATGTAGAGGTAGCGTGCCGACGGCGATCACAATGACTTTGGAACCATTTCCCACGTGCATCGTCACCTTGTCCTTAGCCAATCTTCGCTTAATCCATAGCCCCCTGTTTCGAGTTGCAAATATGAGCAACAGAACCAGTATCAAATACCCAGGTGCTACTATGAGAATTAGTAAGGTACACATCAATAACATGTATATCAAATATACCTTTCACTTTGCCATCATTCTTATCTGTCAAATACTTGGGGCAGTTCCGCTTCCAGTGACCAGTCCCTTTGCAGTAAAAGCACTCAGTTTCAGGCTTAGGTCCAGACTTGGGCTTCTTCCCTTGAGCAGAAACTGGCTTGATATTCTTCTTGAAGTTCCCCTTATTCCCTTTGCCCTTTTTCTTGAAACTAGTGGTCTTGTTAACCATCAACACTTGATGCTCCTTCTTGATTTCGACCTCCGTAGCCTTTAGCATCACGAAGAGCTCAGGAATTGTCTTTTCCATCCCTTGCATATTGTCAGATTCCGGGTTCCGATAAAACCCTTGAGGTTTGAACACTAGGGTGTGCACGAAGATCTCTCCCACTCCAGCCCTCACCCTCACCGCAATCTCAAGTCTTAGCGCGCCGAACTCGCAGAACAAAGCGACACAAGATTTATACTGGTTCAGGCCACCGTTGCGGTGTAATACCCTACTCAAGTGGTGTGGTGGATTGCCTCTTGGGCTGAGGATGAACAGTTACAAGGGGAAGAACGGCCTCCTGAGGAGAGATGTTCTTGTGCTTGGAGAGCTTGTGTGGTGTCTCGTGGTCTGGATGATCCTCCCCTTGCTAAGGTGGTGGCTAGTCCTATTTATAGAGGCCCTGGTCCTGTTCCCAAATATTGAGAGGGAAGGGATCCCACAACGGCCAGTTTGAAGGGGGACAACTAGTACAAGTTATCCTGACAAAAGATGGTATTTGCCTGCCAAAGGCTCTGGTGGTGATGCCGTCTTGGGCTCCATGGTGACCTCCGTCCTGCCGTCTTGCTGGTCTTAGTCTTCTTGCACCGATATGGAAACCTTCGCTTGATGCCTCAGGACTCCACGCCTGCGCTTGTCTCTTTAGCACCAAAGAGGAAACGAGGACACTGCGCGCGCTGGCGCCCGCCTGGTGCCCGCCTGGCCTTGGTCGTCATGGCTTACGTCACGGGGACCTCGCAAGGTGCCCTTTGCCTTGATCTCTCCGCCCCTCGCGAGCCAACCTGGTGAGGCCGTCCCCAAGGAGGTCTTGCGTCGTCCGCCTCATGAGGCTTGGCCCCTCGCGAGGGTCTTTAGTGCTTGCTGGTGAAGATGGGCCGTATGGGGACGCTGGTGGAGACACGCCGTGGGCTGCAGGTAGGCAAGTCTGGGGACCCCCGTTCCCAGAACGCCGACAGTAGCCACCGGGCCCAAGGCGTGCTCGAACATGGCTTCGAGGCGAAGCCAAGGGGCAAGTGCGAAGCACCATGGGCCCCACAGCCTGCGGCCTCAGCTGACATGTGGCGACCGATGGGATGTGGGTGGCCCCGCTTCCCCATGCAGCCTTGGTACCCGCCTAGCTAGGTGGCCATCGTGATTTACACTGTTATCCCTCATTTCTTGGCGACGCGCCCCTCCTAGTCTCCTGCCTTTCCGAATCAGTAACCTCCTCTTCCAATCTATCCCGAGCTCAGCCATCCTTGTCGCCATGGCACCCCGGCGAACGAAGAAGGCAAAGGAGAAGTCTCAGTCTTCAGCCGGGCCACCCCCGACCATTGAACTCACTGTGGCCCGGTCATTGGATCTCAACCAGGAGGCCATGGACAAGGTCCGCCCAGCTCTTGACATTGCCTTCAACAAATGGGGGAGACAGCGGCTTGGCCCGCGTCCTACGCCTCTATCGATAGGACAGCCACTGAGGTCCAATTCTTCATTGACGCCCTGTGGGCTGGCCTGATTCCTCCCTTCTCTGCCTTCTTCAATGCCATGCTCTCCCAGTATCAGATCCATATGTTGCACCTAGATCCCCAATCAGTCACCCTTCTTGTTGTCTTCGCCTTCGTTTGCGAGGCTATGGTAGGCATTGCTCCTTCCATGGCCCTACTACGCCATTTCTTCTCGCTACACCTGAATGATCCTCGGCAAAGCTCAGGATGCCTGAGCTTCTAGGCTGTGGCCACGACGGCCGGCTCGGGAATCTACTTTGAGCTCTCACCGTCCACGAGTGGGTTTCGGACATCTATGTGGATGTTGGCGTTCTCAGCCCCCTGCTCTCGCCGCCGTCGGCACCCGCCGTTCCCACCTCCGGCCAGGGCCACGAGAAGCTCGTGGACTCCCGCCTTGTCTTTGTCTCGCTCCGGTTGAAGAGGCTGAAAGATCTCGGCGTGACTGTGCCCATGGTGGTGAAGGAGTTCCTCTGACGCCGCATCGCTCCACTCCAAGGCCATTCCCAGCTGATGTGGGCCTTGTCCGGTGGCCAGGATCGCATGAGGCTTCAGGAAGCGGGGCTTCCGCTCGAAGCACGAAGAACGATGCTCGATGTCTTGACGGGCGACCCCTCGCTAGCCGACATGCCGCAGGAGGGTTGTCTCTTGTACTGCTGCTCAAACAGGGTGGAGTTCACGAGGCAGATGCCCCCTTACGATGAATGGAGGTTGCACCCAGGTGGCCTTGAAGGGCCCCGCGAGAACCTTGTCTCCATGGCTCCCCTCCCTGCTGCCAGCGTCGAGCTTGCCCCAAGAGTGGATGCAGGGGGACGAGCTCCGCTGGAGGCCGGAGGCATGGGTGCTGAGACGTCAGCACCGCTCGAGGCTCCCGAGGTGCCATCCTCGGGAACCTGTGACTCCTGCCTGGGGGCGACAGCTGAGGGGGTGACACAATCCGCTGCTCCTGAGGTTGAAGCTCCTGAGGTCTTGGCGGGCCATCATGAGGCGGTGCCCGGGGGCTCTCCTCACCCCAACACTCCCGAGGTTGTCTCCTCGCGAGCCTCAACAACCGTGCCCCGCGCTGGTTTCCACGTCCAACACTTCAGCCGGCTCCGTTTGGACTTCGACGCGCTTCGCAAGAGGAAAGGGTCTCCAAGCTGCAGCAATGGTGTCGTCCGGCCGTTGAAGCATAGGAAGTATATCGCCATAGACGAGTGAGTACCTTATCTTTGTGATTTCTTGAGTGCTGCTTCTCCTCCTAACGGTGGCTCCTCAGGGTCCCCTCTGCTAGGGCCACAAAGCCTCCCGGGAAGCAACCTCCTCCAGTCTCGAATCCCCCACTGGCCTTGAGCGCCCCAAGTCAGTGCGCCGCACCGGCGGGAGGTCGGCCGGAGTGGCAAGCATGCTAGCCTGGCGCCTCGAGCCCGCGCCTTTTCTGTCTCTCCTTCATGGCCTCGCCTGGGGCACGACAAGCATGCCAAGGGCTCCCCCTCTGGTTGTGGATGGCGGCTGGATGGCTTTGATACTGGCTTCTACTTCGAGCATTGGGCCCTCACCCATCTAGGCCTCCGTCATGGCCCAGACGGTGATCGGGGAGGCGCCAGCCCCCAGCCCCCTGCTGGTAGGGAGTGAGCCGCTTCGGGCCCCTTCAGCGACCCTGCTGCGGGAGATGGGTCTGGTCGCACACTCAAGCTCGCGCGTGAGCGGAGCGTCATCCGCCACAAGCTCTTCTAGGAGGTGATGGGCGCGATGAGCCGGCTCGGCAGAGAACTCACGGATGTTGACACGCGCCTTGAAACCAAGGGCCTCCGGTTGGCGGAGGAGTGGCATCAACTGAAGGTAGCCATCAACTTCTGGCGGCTCCAGCGTGAGCATGCCAACGCGGAGGCCGAGGCATGCCTGGAAACCTCGCGCGAGGCTAGCGCCCGAGCCTTGGAGGAGGCCAAGGAGGCCGGTCATCGTCGCGCGGTCTCCGAGGAGCGCAGGCGGGAGCTCCTGGTCTTGAACGCCTCTTTGGAGCAGCAGGTGGAGGCACGCAGGGCCGCCCTAGCGTCGATGAAGGGGACGCCTGTCGAGGAGGAAGAGATCCGGAAGCACAAGGAGACGCTGGCGCTGGAAGCCACGGAGTGCAGCCTTGAGCTTGAGAGGTTGGAGACGAGGGAGCGCCAAGTTGCCCAAGCGGAGGATGCCGCTAACGCGCGCGAGCCGAGGATCCAGAAGGAGGTCGACAGCAGGGTGGTGGAGGCTCGTGCTAACCTCGACAGCAGGTATGGCACGAGGCCGGAGCTTGCGGGAGCCGAAGCTGATGGCTGGAGTTCCGTCTTGATGTCGAGGTTGGCGGAGGTGGAGCAGCGCGAGAAAGCTATCGCTGCCGCCTTGATCTCTGTGCAGGCCGAACTGTCCTCTGCCCGCGCTGAACTGCTCCCACTCCATCAGCGGGTCACCGCCGCCAAGTCCCTCGCACAATAGAGCAGGGAGGAAGCACTCTGTCGGTGAACGCTGGAGCGCGTGCCCCCCCCCCATGCTCCAAGGCCTTAGGAACAGAGCCAATGCGGTGTTGGGCGCCATCTGCGACGAATATGCCCCTCATCCCCACTCAGACGATTATGCCAGCCATCTTCACTTTTTTAGGGATGTGGTGACACGCCTGGAGAACCGATCCGAGAGGGCTCGCGAGCTTGTTGAAGAGAGGAGCCGTGACCTGCTCGGGCGCGCGTTCTCCCGCGGCTTCAGCCACCTCCAGAACATCAACCCTAACTTCGATTTTGACACCGCCATTGCTCCTGTACCCGGGGCCATCCGGGGCGACCTGGCGTGCTGGGTGGAGGACAATGTGGATGCTCTAGTCAGGGCCTTCGCCTCTGAGGACGACGCGGTGGTGATCGCGGCGGATGAAGGTGACGTGGTCGACGATGGTGAGGGCAGCGTCGGCAATGACGGCGGTGATGCTAGCGACAGCAACAGCGACGCCAGCGACGCGTCAGAGGGCGACCCGGAGGACGCAGTGAGCGACATGTCCGATTGAGCCTGTGCTTCCTTGTCGTTGAACATGCATGCGAAAGCTCGGGCACGCCCCTGGAAGTTGTAAGAGCATTTTGGGAGGGGGAGCCCCTCATGTAAACAGATTACTGCTTCTATTCCCTAGGCCAAGCTGGAGATGTGTTTTCATGAGCCCGCGAGTCCCGCCGCGAGCTTACTACTGCAGTTTACCTTAGTCAAGGCCAGTTCCAAACCGGCTCGTGAGGTTGTGAGCTTCTGAGGGGCCTGTTGATCCGTCCGAGAGGGCCTCGTGAGAAGCAAGCACCAGCCATGGAAGGACGTGCGCGCCGCGCGCGTGCCATGCCCATCCCCCGCTCGCGAGGGGCCCACGAGGGGGAGGTAGCAGGTGCGAGCTTCGAATCAAGGCAAGGAACCAAATTGCAAGAAATCACACGAACGAGAAAAGACACACCGGCGCATAGCAATGAAAATTCAACTTCAAACTTAAATCCAAGGCCAGAAAATAGGGCTACAGAAAGGAGGTTAAAAGCAAATGCCCACGTCCGGTGCCTAGTCTAGTCTTCTGCTCTTCCACCAGCACGGAGCATGGCGCATCCACTAGGACGTGGGCGGGAGCCCCCGAGGCCCGAGGGCGGCTCTGCGGAGACTCTGGGGCGTGTATAGCCCCACTCATTATTACATGAGAGTGTCACGAGCGGAAACCTTCACAGGCGCAAGCCTTGCTTCATATCGCCAGACGAGGGCCCCGCCTTGCGCCACCCTCGACCACCGTTGGGGCGTCCGAAAACCAAGACGATGCCAAGGGGCAAAGGGGACGCCAGCGGCGCCCTCGGCGACCACGGGCCCTCTGTCGGGGGGAAGGCTCGCCAGCGCCTCCCCGGCAGAGGACCTACCTCCGGGCGACGCCTTGCTCCGTGCGACGCGGGGACGGGCCTTGCTCCCGGCTCCTCCCCCGCAGCCCCCAATGCGCCTCCCTGGCGAGATGGGGGCTGCCGTGCTAGGGCCATCGTCCACCACTGTGACCTGATTCACTTGCGACCCTGGGTTAGCGTAAGCATGCTCCTGCGAGATTAGTGGTACCCAGTAGCTGTTGTCGATGGCGTGGTTCGTGAGGCCCCGGGGTGGCTCTTGGAAGGCCTCAACTTCCAGCGTCTCCTCTTCCCAACCCGGCTCGAGGAACGAGCCGGGTCATCTTCTGGCGTGTACTCCTGGCCCATCATGCGGGGCACATAGGCCTCCACCGTCGCCTCGGAAACCTTGCTGAAGTGCCCCACGCTCCACGCCGCCTGGCCCGGCCACCAGGGTAGTAGGGAGGCATCCAGCCGAAACCGTGGAGGGCGATGCTTACGCCTGCGCCCATTAGGGGAGGCACATGTGTGGTTGGGTGTCCAGCGTTGTTGGTTGTGCCGGTGCCGATGAAACCTCCTAGTGCGCCTGGGGGCACACGTGCACGACGAGGCTCACTGTGCGGTCCGAACGCAGCCTGAGGCGTAAGCAAGGAGCAGAAAGGCGGCGCACCCCTGGCTGCGGCATCCAATAGCTCGGCCACACGCTCCAGCAATGCATCTCAGCCGCTCTCCATCAATCGGCATCGCATCAGCTCCCGCGCCACCATGAGCGCGGCCCTCATGTTCGCTTGTTCACGCCGGGTGTGCGACGCTGTTGCCGCAGCGTAGCTGGAGGCTCTTGCAGCGGCCCGCGCTTGCTGTGGAGTAAGGGTGGATGGCGTTTGACCACGCCGACTGCACCCCGCAGTGTTTGCCAGTGCGCGTGTCACCTGGAGCGTGGGGTTGGGGTCTTCTTGGGCGGACGACGCCGCCCGAGCTGGCCTAGCTGCCCAGTGGTCAGCGTTGGTCCTCGGGTCGCCGGACAGCGGAACCGCGGAGTGTTGGCGGATCAACTGGCGGAAGAGAGGCTCCAGCGCACCCCTACCTGGCGCGCCAAATGTCAGATTCCGGGTTCCGGCAAAACCCTTGAGGTTCGAACACTGCGGTGCGCATGAAGATCTCTCCCCCTCTAGCCCTCGCCCTCACTGCAATCTCAAGTCTTAGCGCGTCGAACTCGCAGAACAAAGCGACACAAGATTTATACTGGTTCAGGCCACCGTTGCTGTGTAATACCCTACTCCAGTGTGGTGTGGTGGATTGCCTCTTGGGCTGAGGATGAACAGTTACAAGGGGAAGAACGACCTCTTAAGGAGAGGTGTTCTTGTGCTTGGAGAGCTTGTGTGGTGTCTGGTGGTCTGGATGATCCTCCCCTAGCTAAGGTGGTGGCTAGTCCTATTTATAGAGGCCCTGGTCCTCTTCTCAAATATTGAGCGGGAAGGGATCCCGCAACGGTCAGTTTGAAGGGCGACAACTAGTACAAGTTATCCTGACAAAAGATGGTCTTCGCCTGCCAAAGGCTCCGGTGGTGACGCCATCTTGGGCTCCACGGTGACCTCCGTCCTGCCGTCTTGCTGGTCTCGGTCTTGTTGCACCGATATGGAAACCGTTGCTTGATGCCTCGGGACTCCGCGCCTGCGCTTGCCTCTTTAGCACCAAAGAGGAAACGAGGACACTGCACGCATTGGCGCCCGCCTGGCCTTGGTTGTCATGGCTTACGTCATGGGGACCTTGCGAGGTGCCCCTTGCTTTGATCTCTCCGCCCCTCGCGAGCCAGCCTGGTGAGGCCGTCCCCGAGGAGGTCTTACGTCGTCTGCCTTGAGAGGCTTGGCCCCTCGCGATGGTCTTGAGTGCTTGCTGGTGAAGATGGGTTGTACGGGGCCACTGGTGGAGCCACACCGTGGGCCGCAGGCAGGCAAGTCTGGAGACCCCCGTTCCAAGAACGCCGACGCATATTATAGTTCATCACGAAGCCTTTATAGCTTGGTGGGAGTGATTGAAGAACTCTGTCAATGACACTATCATCAGGAAGATTAACTCCCTGCTGAGTCAAGTGGTTGTGGTACCCAGACATTATGAGTATGTGTTCACTGACAGAACTATTATCCTCCATTTTGCAGTTATAGAACTTGTTGGAGACTTCATATCTCTCAACTCGGGCATTTACTTCAAATATTAACTTCAACTCCCGGGACATCTCATATGCTCCATTATGTTCAAAACGTCTTTGAAGTCCCGATTCTAAGCCATAAAGCATGGCACAGTGAACTATCGAGTAGTCATCAGCTTTGCTCTGCTAGACGTTCATAATGTCCGGAGTTGCTCCTGCTGCGGGTCTAGCGGTGCTTCCGGGACATAATTCTTATGTGCAGCAATGAGTATAATCCTCATGTTATGGACCCAATCCGTGTAGTTGCTACCATCATCTTTCAACTTAGCGTTCTCTAGGAATGCATTAAAATTCAAGGGAACGGTAGCATGGGGCATTGATCTATAACAACATAGATATGCAAAAAACTATCTGGTACTAAGTTCATGATAAATTAAAGTTCAATTAATCATATTAGTTAAGAACTCCCACTTAGATAGACATCCCTCTAGTCATCTAAATGATCACACGTGATCCATATCAAAGAAACCATGTCCGATCATCACATGAGATAGAGTAGTTTTCAATGGTGAACATCACTATGTTAATCATATCTACTATATGATTCACGTTCGACCTTTCGGTCTCAGTGTTTCGAGGCCATATCTGCATATGCTAGGCTCGTCGAGTTTAACCCGAGTATTCTGCACGTGCAAAACTGGCTTGCACCCGTTGTATGTGACCATAGAACTTATCACACCCGATCATCACGTGGTGTCTCGGCACGACGAACTGTAGCAATGGTGCATACTCAGGGAGAACACTTATACCTTGAAATTTAGTGAGGGATCATCTTATAATGCTACCATCCTACTAAGCAAAATAAGATGCATAAAGGATAAACATCACATGCAATAAAAATATGTGACATGATATGGCCATCATCATCTTGTGCCTTTGATCTCCATCTCCAAAGCACCGTCATGATCTCCATCGTCACCGGCTTGACACCTTGATCTCCATCGTAGCATCGTTGTCGTCTCGCCAACTATTGCTTCTACGACTATCGCTACCGCTTAGTGATAAAGTAAAGCAATTACATGGCGATTGTATTTCATACAATAACGCGACAACCATAAGGCTCCTGCTAGTTCCCGATAACTTTTACAAAACATGATCATCTCATACAACAATTTATATCTCATCACATCTTGACCATATCACATCACAGCACGCCCTGCAAAAACAAGTTAGACGTCCTCTACTTTGTTGTTGCAAGTTTTATGTGGCTGCTACGGGCTTCTAGCAAGAACCGTTCTTACCTACGCATCAAAACCACAACGATTTTTCGTCAAGTGTGTTATTTTAACCTTCAATAAGGACCGGCCGGTCAAACTCGATTCAACTAAAGTTGGAGAAACAGACGCGCGCCAGCTAACTGTGTGCGAAGCACGTCGGTAGAGCCAGTCTCATGAACGCGGTCATGTAATGTCAGTCCGGGCCACTTCATCCAACAATACCGCTGAATCAAAGTAAGACGTTGGTGGTAAGCAGTATGACTATTATCGCCCACAGCTCTTTGTGTGCTACTCGTGCATATATCATGTACACATAGACCTGGCTCTGATGACACTGTTGGGGCACGTAGTAATTCAAAAAAATTACTACGATCACGCAAGATCTAACTAGGAGATGCATAGCAACGAGAGGGGAGTGTGTGTCCACGTACCCTCGTAGACCAAAAGCGGAAGCGTTTAGTAACATGGTTGATGTAGTCGAACGTATTCACGATCCAACCGATCCAAGTACCGAATGTACGGCACCTCCGTGTTCAGCACACATTCAGCACGATGACGTCCCTCGAGCTCTTGATCCAGTAGGGGGACTATGGAGAGTTCCATCGGCACGACGGTGTGGTGACTGTGATGATGAAGTTACTGGCGCAGGGCTTCGCCTAAGAACTACGACGATATGACTGAGGTGTTAAACTGTGGAGGGGGCACCACACACGTCTAAGAGATTGTCTGTTGTGCTTTGGGGTGCCCCCTACCCACATATATAAAGGAGGGGGGAGGAGGAGGCCGGCCAAGTGGGAGGCGCGCCAAGGGGGGAGTCCTACTAGGACTCCAAACCTAGTAGGATTCCCCCCTTCCTTCCAACGGAGAGGGGGAAAGGGGAAAGGAGGGAGAGGGAGAAGGAAAGAGGGGGACCGCGCCACCTCCCCTTGTCCAATTCGGATTGGGGCAAGGGGGGTGCCCCGCCTCCTGTGGCCTGCCTCCTCTCCTCCACTATGGCCCATTAGGCACAATAACTTTCCCAGGGGGTCCAGTAGCCTCCCGGTACTCCGAAAAATCCCTGAACCTTATCGGAACCATTCCAGTGTCCATATATAACCTTCCAATATATCAATCTTTACCTCTCGACCATTTCAAGACTCCTCATCATGTCCGTGATCTCATCTGGGACTCCGAACAAACTCCGGTCATCAAATCACATAGCTCATAATACAAATCGTCATCGAATGTTAAGCGTGCGGACCCTACGGGTTCGAGAACTATGTAGACATGACCGAGACACATCTCGGGTCAATAACCAATAGCGGAACCAGGATGCTCATATTGGATCCTACATATTCTACGAAGATCTTTATCAGTCAAACCGCATAACAACATACGTCATTTCCTTTGTCATCGGTATGTTACTTGCCTGAGATTCGGTCATCGGTATCATAGCTAGTTCAATCCCGTTACCGGCAAGTCTCTTTACTCGTTCCGTAATGCATCATTCCGTAACTAACTAATTAGTCACATTGCTTGCAAGGCTTAAAGTGATGTGCATCACCGAGAGGGCCCACAGATACCTCTCCGATACTCAGAGTGAAAAATCCTAATCTCGATCTATGCCAACTCAACAAACACCTTTGGAGACACCTATAGATCATCTTTATAATCACCTAGTTACGTTGTGATGTTTGATAGCACACAAGGTGTTCCTTCGGTATTTGGGAGTTGCATAATCTCATAGTCAGAGCAATATGTATAAGTCATGAAGAAAGCAATAGCAATAAAACTAAACGATCATTATGCTAAGCTAACGGATGAGTCTTATCCATCACATCATTCTCTAATGATGTGATCCCGTTCATCAAATGACAACACATGTCTATGGTCAGGAAACTTAACCATCTTTGATTAACGAGCTAGTCTAGAAGAGGCATACTAGGGACACTTTGTTTGTCTATGTATTCACACAAGTACTAAGTTTCCTGTTAATAAAATTCTAGCATGAATAATAAACATTTATCATGATATAAGGAAATATAAAGAACAACTTTATTATTGCGACAGTATGGTCAGTGATGTTTGCCGCCAAGGCCTTGAAGTTCATTTTGTATGTCACTGAGATGGTCAAAGCTTTGCCGGCAGCTTTCATTCCCAATGCGCTTGAAGGAATTGAATTTTTCTCGAAGAGTATCAATGCAAGATTCTTTCTGAGTTGAAACTCCTTCATTGATCTTCTTGAGGATGTCCCACAAATCCTTCATAGTTTCACACTAGCGATAGCGAAGAAATTTTGCTCGATTGAGGTGGCCACCAATCTCATCTTTGGCTTGAGCATCCAGATGAATGAGCTTCTGTTCTTCGCCAGTAGGGGCTTGAGGTACATCGATTGTGAGCCCGAATTGCACCACATTCCACATATCATCATCTATAGCAGGGAGACGGATTTTCATCTTCTCCTTCTAGAAGGGGTAGTCCGTCCCATCGAATATGGGAATCTTGAGATGCGGTTTGTAGTTCATTGAAGACATACTCATACTCCAAAGTCGTTAGACTAAAATGAGCAGAGTCAAGGAGTACCTTGCTTTCATACCAATTGTAGGAACGAAGTATGTCTACCAGAGGGGGGTGAATGGGAGTTTTAATTTTTACGGAAAACTCAAAACTCTCAGAACCCAGCAGGGAAACAAAAGAAAAATAAACTACAGTGAACTAAAACAGAGTACCGAAGGGTAACTAAGACATACATTGATACAAATCACATGAATGAAAATGCATAGAGGGTAAACATGGGTGATAGAGATAACCAAAGATGATTGATAGCGACAAGGTATTTGTTCGACCAGTTTGTCCTTCAGCACAAGGACTATTTCTAGTTGGAGGGGTTGTGACTTAACACGGAATATAAACTCTCTTTAGGCTATTCTCCTCAACAATCGATTCGTCAACCGATGCCAATTACTTGTGGTAGATATTTGAAGGCGATCTCCTAACCTTTACAGACTTCTTCTTCAAGAACCACAATCACCCTTGGTCTCTGAAGAAATTGACACCCAACCGTCTAGAGAGTTTGCAACTCTAAAGAGAAATAGGTGGAGCGTACTGGACTTAGATTCTAGTGATGCTAACCACTATCTAATTCTTCATCTCCAGGGGTTTTTTCTCTCAGTGGATTTTGAACTCAAATTGCTCACATAGTGGGTTGCTCAACAATCTTCTCGGAATCAAACAAATCAGCCACTAGACAAAGCCCGTGCGGGGTGGCTATTTATAGACGCAACCTTCCTAGATGGGAAATGACCATTTTGGACAAGAGGTCCAGCCAATGGCCAACCGACGCATTTGCAATGGTCGGATTTTGGAGCAACGGTAACATTACTTGAGGAACAAGTAATGCTAACTCCTCGGCCCGAGACAAATCTCTCGCAGTGAAGAAGATCAGCGTATCTTGCTAGCAAGTATTTGCTCAGAACACAAAGAGATTTCTCTCAGAGCTTACATATGATTTGGGTTTAGCATCAGAGAATCAAAGCTTCGAACGCTACACCCCTGTTAATAGTACGGTGGTCCTATGACTCAAGGAAAGAAGAATAAGAAGAACGAAATAAATACTACGTCTTCACTTCGTCTTCATTGTTCCTGAAGCACAGTCATCTTCTTCGAACAGACACCGAACCAATTACTTGATGTTCAGTAATTTTTTAGGGGTCACTCTTGTTAGCTTCATCTTCGGTGATAACCTTCGCTCCAACGCAGGGAGATTATATTCGTCGTTTGGATCAAACTCCTCGACATCTCAGGGACCTGTTACTCTATGTGCACTAGCAAACACATAAGTCCCATATTTTTTATGTCAACAAACTCCAAAACATAAGGGGCATCTCATTGCACCAACAGAACCAGCTATAGCTAAAGATGAGATTATCATTTACAATGTTGATCCAGTTGTGCCTAATGCTTATATTGAAAAAAACACCATTTCCTGTTAGGATAAAGGAACATGCTAAGGTATCAACTATGGTTTGCAAAAATTAAAGTAGAACCTAGTGTTGCTATGGTTGAGGATCTCTTGGTCGAAAACGTTGATGGGCATGTTATTTACTTCTTGTATGAAGGTGCTAGAATTGCCAAACCCGATGAAAAAGATAAACATAGACCTGCGGTTGGCATGCATGTTGTCTCAGTTAAAATCGGAGATCATTGCTATCATGGCTTATGTGATTTAGGTGCTAGTGTGAGTGTTATTCCTTTTACCTTATATCAAGAAATTATGAACAAAATAGCACCCACTGAAATAGAAGACATAGATGTTACTATTAAACTTGCTAATAGAGACACCATCACACCACTTGGGATCATTACAGATGTTGAAGTCTTGTGTGGGAAAATAAAATACCCTAATGATTTCTAGTTCTTGGTTCCCCATAAGATGACTTTTGTCCCATAAATTTTCGTAGACCTTTCTTGAACACTGTCAATGCTACAATAGATTGTCGTAAAGAAACTGTCCGTGTTATCTTTGGTGATGAGTCTCATGAGTTTAATTTCTCTAAGTTTTGTAGATAACCTCATAATAAAGAATTACCTAGTAAGGATGAAATAATTGGTCTTGCTTCTATTGCCATGCCTCTTACTGATCCACTAGATAAATATTTGCTTGACCATGAAAATGATATGCACTTGCGTGAAAGAAATGAGATAGATAAAATATTCTTTGAACAACAACCTCTCCTTCAACATAATTTGCCTATTGAAACTCTAGGAGGCCCTCCTCACCTAAAGGTGATCCTGTGTTTGAATTAAAACAATTTCCTGACACTTTGAAATATGCTTATCTTGATGAAGAAGATATATCATGTTATTATTAGTGCTAAACTTTCAGAACATGAAGAAGAAATATTATTAAAAATTTTGAGGAAGCACAGTGCTGCTATTGGATATACTCTTGATAATCTTAAGGGCATTAGTCCCACTCTCTATCAGCACAAGATTAATATGGAACCTGATGCCAAACCCATTGTTCATCACCAACAACGATTGATTCCTGAGAAGAAAGAAGTGGTGCGAACTGAAATACTAAAACTTCTGGAAGCTGATGTCTACTACGCAACTTTATTCTTGTAGACACGTGTTGGGCCTGCAAGCGCAGAGTTTTGAAGGATAGTAGCAATTTTCCCTCAAGTGGATGACCTAAGGTTTATCAATCCGTGGGAGGCGTAGGATGAAGATGGTCTCTCTCAAACAACCCTGTAATCAAATACAAGGAATATCTTGTGTCCCCAACACACCCAATACAATGGAAAATTGTATAGGTGCACTAGTTCGGCGAAGAGATGGTGATAAAAGTGTAATATTGATGGTAGAAATATATTTTTATAATCTGAATAAATAAAAACAACAAGGTAGCAAATAGTAAACGGGCACAAAAACGGTGTTGCGATGCTTGAAAATAAGGCCTAGGGTCCGTACTTTTGCTAGTGCAATCTCTCAACAATGCTAATATAATTGGATCATATAACCATCCCTCAACGTGCAACGAAGAATCACTCCAAAGTTCTTATCTAGCAGAGAACATAAGAAGAAATTATTTGTAGGGTACGAAACCACCTCGAAGCTATTCTTTCCGATCGATCTATCCAAGAGTTCGTACTTAAATAACACCAAATAATTTCAGATTCATAATACTCAATCCAACACAAAGAACCTCAAAGAGTTCCCCAAGATTTCTATCGGAGAAACAAAATACAAGAACGTGCATCAACCCCTATGCATAGATTACCCCAATGTCACCGCGGGAATCCGCAAGTTGAGTGCCAAAACACATATCAAGTGAATCAATATGATACCCCATTGTCACCAGAGTATTCATATGCAAGACATATATCAAGTGCTCTCAAATCCATAAAAGAATTCAATCCGATAACAACGAAATCTCAAAGGGAAAAGCTTAATTCATCACAACAAGATAGAGAGGGGAAAACACCATATGATCCGACTATATTAACAAAGACCGCGATACATCAAGATCATGACATCTCAAGAACATGAGAGAGAGAGAGAGATTAAACACATAGCTACTGGTACAAACCCTCAGCCCCGAGGGTGGACTACTCCCTCCTCATCATGGTGAAGATGGCCACCGGAGATGATTTCCCCCTCCGACAGAGTGTCGGAACAGGTTCTAGATTGGTTTTTGGTGGCTACAAAGCCTTGCGGTGGCGGAAATTCTGATCTATGGTTATTTCTGATGGTTTCTCTATTTATAGGATTTTTTTGCATCAATTTCACGCGAAGATGGTCCTCGAGGCGAGCACAACTCATCGGGGCGAGCCTGGCCCACCAGGCGCGCCCTGATGGGTTGTGCCCTCCTCGTGGCTCGTCTGGCCCTCCCACGAAGCTTCGGGGGTCTCTTTTGTTCCAAAAAAATCGTCAAAAAGTTTTAGCTCATTTGGAGAACTATCATTTTTGCACAAAAACAACACCACGGTAGTTCTACTGAAAACAGCGTCAGTCCTGGTTAGTTCCATGCAAATCATAACAAAATCATATAAAATTGTTGTAAACATGGCATGAATACTTCATAAATTATAGATATGTTGGAGACGTACCAGCATCCCCAAGCTTAATGCCTACTCATCCTCGAGTAGGTAAATGATAAAAGAAATAATTTATGAAGTGTGAATGCTAGCAAAGTGCATAAGTTTGATCAGTGATTATTTCAATCACTTTTCCTAGCATCATAACAACAACTCTTTCTTATTAAACTTCTGATGTTAAAGTAGCAACCAATTCACATGTTAAGGTTCAAACGATGAATTCTCTTGAAACTCAACAACCTATGTTCTCAGTCACCAAGCAATTGTAATTCAACTTATTCAACGGAGTTTAAGTAAGAGCTCCACATACACAACCACCATATAGTCTTCTATGATTGCTAACACTCACTGCATACACATGAGCAAAACGTTTCAACCGGACACATAGAAAGATAGGGGCTTATAATTTTGCCTCCCAGCATATTCACCTCAAGGGTGATGTGAACAATAATAACTCATGCTATCCATATCCAACTGGATATATGTGCCTAGATCTTTCCTCACCAGATGATGCTTGCCAAAATAGAAAAATAAAAAGGAATAGAAAGAAGAACTTGACTCTTTGCATAAAAGTAAAAGATAGGCCCTTCGCAGAGGGAACCAGAGGTTGCCACACGCTTATTTGTTTGTATGCTCAACCCCTTAGTGCCAAATAACGTCACATTGTATTTCCCCTTGTGATGGCAACCTTTATTATGCAGTCTATCGCTTTTATTCTTCACCATCACAAGTTTGTACAACGCTTAATTTTCCCTTACACTAAATGATCTCACACTTTTAGAAGCAATTTTTATTGCCTTATTGCACCGATGACAACTTACTTGAAGGATCTTGCTCAATCCTTAGGTAGGTATGGTGGACTCTTGAAGATAAGATTTGGGTTTAAGAGTTTTTGGATGCACAAGTAGTATCTCTACTTGGTGCAGAATTTTTGGCTAGCAAGGATGGGGGGCAAGCACCACATGTTGAAGGATCTATGACAATATAACTTCTGTGTGAATATGAACAAACATAAACCATTACGTTGTCTTCCTTGTCCAACGTCAACAATTTTGGCATATAATATTTTGATGGGGGCTCACAATCACAAAAGATTTCCATGATAGTGTATTTGCATGTGAAAGTTCTCTTCCTTATAGTAATCATTCATGAATTGCTTGTATGACCAATATTGTGATTGTTCAGCTTCAAAAGATTTCACTTTCTAAACCCAATGTGAAGCTACCACTAGGCATGATATAATTTCAACTTCATGATATTCAATTCATTCAACAATTTACTCATAGGATATAAGTGAAGCACAAGAATAAATGACAAGCTACTCCAAAAACATATAAGTGAAGATCAAGCGAGTAGTTAAGTAAATAGGTAGCTATTTGAGGACTCTCTCTTATTCAAAAACTTTCATATCTAAGCATTTTATTAAAATAGCAAGCAAGACAAAATAAAATTACATTCCAAGAATACACTACAAGAAATATGTCAACTTGTGACCACCACTATTGGTCACTGAAAGGTCATGGTTTTTCATTTGCGACCTTTTTTTGACCAAAAACAGAAGGTCAAAAGCTGGCGGTCATAAACTGACTATAGCGACCTTTCTTCTGGAATGGTCGAAGACGTTTATGACCAAAATACGTCTACTGTGGCGTTTTGGTCACTAGCAACCTCCCCAGGCCACGTAGGCATCCAGCGTGGCAATCTGACGTGGCACAAGATTCAGCCCGGTCCAATTCGATTTTCTACATGGGCCTAGCCCAACAATTCGGCCTATTTGTGTTTTTTTCTCATATTAATTTTGGCTAGGTAGATGGGCCAAGCCCAACAATTAAGCCTTCTCATTTTTGGGCCATGGCCTTTTCCGCTAGAAAGTTTTAGTTTTTTTGTAATATAAAAAAGGTCCACTAGTCAAATGGGTCCCAGATGTTAGGTTCAGGTACGTGGGTCCCAGCTAGCAAGTTCATATTCTTCATATTTCAATTTAACAGTAAATAAATAACCAGTATTTAAATTGGCACAAACAAAACACACACATAATACTCCAAATATTATCAGCCAGATTCAGTACAGAGCTCCTATTGTACAAATAACATATACTTTACAATCTCTACACATAATAAGCTCATACAAGCTCTACAAGCTCTACACGTGATACGGTGCCCTGGTGTTAACCCTGTAGCTCTACAAGTGTCTTCAATCTGCTTCAACATGGAGCTCCTTCGGTAGCGAGCACAAACTGGGCACCTGCATCATCACAGGAAGGCAATTTTAGATCATAAAACCGAATGTTCCAAGCACAGTTTAGAGAAAAGAACCAAGTAAATTTGCCCTCAATCATACAAACAAAGTTTAGAGAAAACCAAACATGAACAAGCACTTATTATGCAGTTTTTAATGTTTTTAATACATTTATTTTCTATTAGCAAAACTGAATATGCTACTTCCTGATTCATGGCTGCATAGTTCAGCTAGCTACACCAGTTTTCTCTCATGCAAAAATTAGAAAGAAAAAAAGAACAACAAATAAATCAACACTAATTTCTCTAACACATACAGTAACTTGCTGATATAACTTGTATAACTTGTATATTTGTCGACGGAAAACGGGATGCAAAATCATGTTTCAGTCCAGATCAATCTATCATGAGAAAACATGTATAACTCCCACTAGAATTTTTTAATGCAGTTGTGAATTATCCTGAAAACTTGTGCACTTAATGATGGTTAGATCCATCTTACAGAATAGTCAGCTTCCAATATAAGTTAGGTACAGAACAGAATGTATAAGCACGAAGTAAGATAGGCCATGCATCAAACACAGAAATAATTTTACTAGGTAGCAGCATAGTAAGTTGGTTTTTACTAGGTAGCGGCATAGTAAGTTGTGACATTTAAAAAAACCAGTAAGAAAACCAGCGGCGGCTACTCCAGCCCGCTGCTCTCCTCCTGGACACCGCCGCTGTATATTTAGCTAGCAATCATCAGCAGCAAGTACAGAGTAAACTGGGACTTTGTTGTAGCTACAGAAACTGAAACAACACACACATCATGGAATTTCATATCATAGCCAACAAATATTTTACCAGAACACAGGGTGTTCTTCTCTGTATTTTAGAAACATGCAAACAAAGGTTTCAGTAAAAATAAACAAGTGGAGTAGACAAATTATCAGCAAGAAATCAATGGCCAGATGAGCACCACCACAACAAATTGGCACTAACACTTGGTCATCGACGCGATACCCAAGCAAAGAACCAGCTCGCACACGCAAGATGATGATTGCATACATACAAATCATGTGCTGGCAGAAAAAAAAATCCAAGCATGAGCTCATCTTTGCTACTCTGTTTGGTAACTAACAACCTAAATAAAATAAAAACATGACTTGTTCATACAGATCCCTCTAAAATTCCTTGGGACAAGTGCATCACATATTCATCAACTTAGCAGCAGAAGTAGTGAGCACAGGAAGAGGGGGACGGAGATGGAGGAGCTACCTGCCGCGATCGCAATGGAAGCAGAGGAGCAGACCCCTCCTGCCCCTCCCCCACAAGCAGGACAAGGCTGCCGGCTGGGCACGCCCCTACTCCTCCGCCTCCTCGAGCAGGAGACCCCCTTCCCCTACTGTTGCTTCGTGCGCCGCATCACTAGTCACCTCCTCATGCAAGAAGTACACAATAAATAGACAGACGGTCAGTGAGGTACATTTTCACAGCAACAGAAGCTTAGAATTAACAGAAATGCACACTCAAATGAAGTCACTAAGATACTTATGTCCACCACATGGTGTAGAATTATGTGGTATATAATTGCAACACATGAACCAAAAGAGGAATAACATCATCACCAAGAGTTTCTGATGATAAGCATAGCTCCCTACAAAAAAAGAACTAAGGGCACAGTGACTAAAGCATGGCTAAATATGAGTCCTGTCCTAAGTAGGATGTGCAGTTTGTATACTTGGGAAGCATTATGTTTGTAGATTTCCCAGGCGGAGGTGCTGGTATCAGCCCATCATTATGTTCTTCCCTTGGTTTTATATTTTCTCTGATTTTATTTGGGTGAAAGATACACTTGGGAACATACAAACGGAGGAAGACACGGCCCCAAAGTGAAAAGAGACTTGCAAAGGTTCAGAGAAAACAAAGACCCGACCACTGTCCAACTTGCAAAGGTTCACTTCTCAACAACATAAAATAAAATAAGACTTGCCAAGGTGCAAAGGTTCATAGAAAACAAAGACCCAACCACTGTTCCAACTTGGAAAGGTTCAGAGAAAACAAAGCATCCAGTCCAAGGATACCACCCACTACATTCAGAAATGTATAGCAATTACCCTATTCCCTGATAAGTCAGTCAGAACACCTCGTCCCTTCAAGTCACAAATGAACTTGACAGGTAGCTCAGCGATAGAGCATCACACAACATTATATAGCTGCTTCTTATCTCGGAAGCACAACACACAAACCAGCTAGTATTTTTCTCAATTCAGGTAAACCACATCCTCAACAGAGCGCGTTGAGAGCATCAGTATTCCACCACGCACATGGAGATCATTCACGCGAAATCGGCCAAATGATTAAATGATACTACTACATTTCACCAATGCAGTTGGTTAAACGATACTAGTGCATGTTCAACAGGCATAAGCGAACGATACGCAACACAGATAGATAGACATTCGGTAGGTTCCATCTCATCTCACGACCATAAACTAAACCACCACACGAGACTGATAACTTAAACTGCCACACGAGACTTGATAACTTAAACAGAGACGATAAGTTGATAAGCTGGTGGATTTAATGGCTGGCCAACCTCCTAGTTGTTATTCATGCCCTCCAGCGGCGGGGGCGTTGATTGGCCTGGCTGACGCTGATGGTGTGGCCGCCAAGCTCCTGGCCGTCCTAATCTACACCATGGCTTGCTGACAACCCCACAAACAGGCTGCACAATAGCAGAATACACACGAACCGGATTGGAGTGTTACCTTTTTTGTGGCCATGGATGGCGTGGAGAAGAGGAGGAGGACGGCCACCGGATGCCTGGAGCAGGAAGAACGAATGAACACCTGTACTGCAGAATGAATTGTGAGGAAATTTGTCAAGGGGGAGGGCCAGAGCGGGGAGAGAGATTCATGGACGAGATTCAGGAGTACCTCAGTAGCCAAGTAGGAGCAGAGGATGATAGCAGTCCGGTGTCTCTTGTACAGCAGAGGAACATGAGCGAGAGGAGGTGAGGTGGGGTGGGGTACCGCGGTGGTGAAGAAGGTCTTGTCGCTGACCTCGGAGAGCACAGTCATGGCCAGCGACTTGGTGAGCCCCTGCAGCAGGAAGGAACCAAGCGAAAAAACAAGGTCAATTCAGCGACCTCCACCTGCGCCGTGCAACGAGAAAGAGAGGAGAGAGGGGGAGGGAGGGGAGCTGACCTCGAGCAGAGACGGCGACATGGTGGCCGGCGGCGGAGGGAGGCGCCGATTCCGATCTAGGGGGTGAGGAGAGGATGTGCGGGGACCTTGACGAAGAACTCGGAGACGGCGGGGACCTTGACGACGAACCCCACGGCGGGATCCCAGACCTGGTGGGCGAGGACGGCCTTGGCGCCGGTGCCGGGGCGAGAGCGGTGGGTGGAGCCGCGCCGGAGTTGGTGCGGGCGTGGGGTAGCAGGTCGCGGGTGCGGCCCCACGGAGCGAGACCCTCCTGGCCGTGACGGCGCGCCCTCGACGCCGCGGAAGCGGACGCCAAGAAGGGCAACCCCGCCGAGGAGGCAATGGCGAGGGCGGGTGAGGCGGAGGCCTTGAGCGCGAACGTCGACAGCAAAGGAAGGGGACGGTGGACGGGGGGCTTGGATTGGATCTGGAGAGAATGGGTGCGGCGGCTAGCGGGGAGGAAGGGGAGGGGATCGAGAGGAGCTCCGCCGGATCTGGAAGGGGAGAGGAGGAGCAGAGAGCGAGGGAAAGAAAGGAGGCGGGGGGTGGATGGAAAATGACCACGAGACAGAGCTAGGGTTTCGGGGACACATCGATGTTTGGTGCGGGCCGTTGGATCCAGGGGATCCGACGGTGATTTACCCATATTCCGTGTGAGAGGCCCCTGGACCAATCAGAACGCAGTATACAGGCATGATGTTTTGACCATTTAAATTGGTCATAATCGACTAAAATTATGTGCTAAATCATGTTAGCTATTTTATTATGACCTGAAAATTTGAAAAAAAAAACGTTTTATTGTGTCAGCAAATTTGACTATTGTTTTCAGGAATAATCATAAATTGAAATAAGATAAATATTTTTTAAAGAGTTATGAGAAATGAGTTCTTTTAAATTATTTTTTCATTTTTTGAGTGTTCGAAATGAGCTTTTTTGTGAAGGACCTACCAAATATTTATTGCAAAATTGTACCAAATCAATTTCCTAAAATACTAGGACATATTTAATTCACAATTGACCAAATGGTTGGGTGTGAGAAGTTTTGATCCACCTCTCGTGAAAAAGACAAATTTCCGTCGATTCAGCAGGAAGCGGGTCAAATTAGAACTGTAGCTGCCTTCTAGTTTGCTCTTTATTTTTTCCAAAAATCATTTCTAGATACATAAGTATCTATTTAATCAGAGAAACACCAATAAAATTCCAAGATTCAACCACTAGCTAGGAACGGTCATTCCCGCCGTTTTGACCGCATTTTGAAATAGGCATAAAAATTTCAAAACAATTCAAAAAATTGGGAAACCTTCGCATTGTGTCATTATATGTGGCCAAGTTCCCAGAAAAAATAACAAACTTGTAATACGGCAATTATTTTAAAAATGTATTCTCAGAAACGAGCTATCACGTGTGGAGATCAATGGCTTTCAAGCCAAATGATCAATCTTATGGCCACATTCATGGCATAGTTTGTTCAAATGATCTCATATTGTGCACAAGGGTGCATATTGGAATGGCAAACAATGTTGCCTAAGGAAGTTTTCATTTTCTTTGGACGAAAAAACCATTTTCCATTTTTTGAGTGCCCAAAAGGAGGTTTTTTGTGAAGGACCTCCCAAATAATTGTTGCAAAATTGGACCAAATCATTAATGCACAATAGACAAAATGGTTGGGTGTACAAAGTTTTGATCCACCTCTCGTGAAAAAGACAAATTTCCGCCGATTCAGTAGGAAGCGGGTCAAATTTGAACTGCAGCTGCATCATAGTTTGCTATTTATTTTTTACACAAATCATTTCTAGGTACATAAGTACCTATTTAATCAAAGAAACACCAAAAAAATTCCAAGATTCAACCACTAGCTAGGAACGGTCATTCCCGCCGTTTTGACTGCATTTTGAAACGGGCATAAAAAATTCAAAAAAATCAAAAAATTGGGAAACCTTTGCATTATGTCATTATATGTGGCCAAGTTCCCAAGAAAAATAACAGACTTGTAATACGGCAATTATTTTAAAAAAGTATTCTCACAAACGAGCTATCACGTGTGGAGATCAATGGCTTTCAAGCCAAATGATCAATCTTATGGCCACATTCATGGCATAGTTTGTTCAAATGATCTCATATTGTGCACAAGGGTGCATATTGGAATGGTAAAAAATGTTGCCTAAGGAAGTTTTCATTTTCTTTGGACGAAAAAACCATTTTCCATTTTTCGAGTGCCCAAAAGGAGGTTTTTTTGTGAAGGGCCTCCCAAATAATTGTTGCAAAATTGGACCAAATCATTTTTATAAAATACTAGGCCATATTTAATGCACAATTGACAAAATGGTTGGGTGTAAAAAGTTTTGATCCACCTCTCGTGAAAAAGACAAATTTCCGCCGATTTAGTTGGAAGCGGGTCAAATTTGAACTGCAGTTGTCTCATAGTTTGCTATTTATTTTTTCCAAAAATCATTTCTAGGTACATAAGTACCTATTTAATCATAAATACATGGCTTGGTGGCGATACGTCGAGGTTTGGGCGGTGGCCGAGGGCCCCAACTCTAGAGCGCGTAAACTCGCATGCCCGCCGCGTGGTCACCGCGTGACCATGGCATTGCCATGTGTTCTCGGCGGCATAGGCATGTCTAGTGGGTTGGGAACTCCCCAGGTAGGTGCTAGGAAGAAAATTACAACATAAGATTCTCACGAGGAGACCGATCGATGCTCAAACATGAATTAGCAGCCAAGTGTTTGATTAGCGGTACGGGAAATGTACATGGCTAATGGGCGTGAGTTTTGGTTGAGGATGATCAGTTACTAAGAAGACCGTCTTCACAAATTTTCAGCTCAAAAGGAGCAGCCTAGGTGGTACTTGCTTTCCAAACTACCACACTGGACATAACTACGAATGTTGAAGCTCGGCTCAAAATAATGAATGGATTGAGCTGGTATTTGTTGGAGGATGGTTATTTGGGCATAGGAAAGCACTGTAGAAAATGGATACTATCTGGACATGCCAAAGTGGTACTTCCTTCACAAACTGTTGTTCTGAACAGAATAGGAAAATGAATATTTTTGAATTATTTTTGAACTAGGCAAGGAAGGTTTTTACATATTTGACGAAGATATGACCCAAATAATTTATGAGATTTTTTTGGGAATTTTGGGAATGACAAAAATATAGGTTGCTTCACAACCTAGGGCAAAAACTGCCACATGGACATGACACATAGGCAAAACTGATGAGGTGGCGCCTAGTCATAGCAACCCACCACAATTTACAAGGCTATGACCATCTATATTGGTCGTTAACAACTAGAAATAAGGCAGCGGACTAGCGTTGTTTGCTTTATGACCATTTCCTCTAATGAAATTATGACCTTTCTGACCAAAATGGTTGTTATGGTTTAGGGTTTAGAGCCCCCCAGACAGCTTTTGACCAATTGGTCTAAAATGGTCATAAATTTATGACCAATTCTTCGAGGGTCACTGACAGAAGGTCATAAGTTGACATATTTCTTGTAGTGATAGCACACATCATGTGAAGAAGCAAAAACTTAGGCTCAACTGATACTAACCGATAATTGTTGAATAAGAAAGGTGGGATGCCTACCGGGGTATCCCCAAGCTTAGATGCTTGAGACTGATGTCTACTACACAACCTTCTTCTTGTAGACGTTGTTGGGCCTCCAAGTGCAGAGGTTTGTAGGACAGTAGCAAATTTCCCTCAAGTGCATGACCTAAGGTTTATCAATCCGTAGGAGGCGTAGGATGAAGATGGTCTCTCTCAAGCAACCCTGCAACCAAATAACAAAGAGTCTCTTGTGTCCCCAACACCCAATACAATGGTAAATTGTATAGGTGCACTAGTTCGGCGAAGAGATGGTGAAACAAGTGGTATATGGATAGTAGATAAAGGTATTTGTAATCTGAAATAATAAAAACAGCAAGGTAGCAAGTGATAAAAGTGAGCGTAAACGGTATTGCAATGTGTGGAAATAAGGCCTAGGGTTCATACTTTCGCTAGTGTAAGTTCCCTCAACAATAATATCATAATTGGATCACATAACTACCCCTCAACATGCAACAAAGAGTCACTCCAAAGTCACTAATAGCGGAGAACGAACGAAGAGATTATGGTAGGGTACGAAACCACCTCAAAGTTATTCTTTCCAATCAATCCGTTAGGCTATTCCTATAAGTGTCACAAACAACCCTAGAGTTCGTACTAGAATAACACCTTAAGACACAAATCAACCAAAACCCTAATGTCACCTAGATACTCCAATGTCACCTCAAGTATCCGTGGGTATAATTATACGATATGAATCACACTATCTCAGATTCATCTATTCAACCAACACAAAGGACCTCAAAGAGTGCCCCAAAGTTCTACCGGAGAATCACGACGAAAACGTGTGCCAACCCCTATGCATAGGTTCATGGGCGGAACCCGCAGGTTGATCACCAAAACATACATCAAGTGTTCTCAAATTTTTAAAGACTCAATCCGATAAGATAACTTCAGAGGGGAAACTCAATTCATTACAAGAGAGTAGAGGGGGGAAGAAACATCATAGGATCCAAATATAATAGCAAAGCTCGAGATACATCAAGATCGTATCATCTCAAGAACACGAGAGAGAGAGAGAGAGAGAGAGATCAAACACATAGCTACTGGTACATACCCTCAGCCCCGAGGGAGAACTACTCCCTCCTCGTCATGGAGAGCACCGGGATGATGAAGATGGCCATCGGAGAAGGATTGCCCCGTCCGGCAGGGTGCCGGAACGGGTCTAGATTGGCTTTCGGTGGCTACGGAGGCTTCTGGTGGCGGAACTCCCGATATATTGTGCTCACGGATGTTTTTAGGGTATATGGAGATATATAGGCTGAAGAAGTACGTCAGGGGGGCCACGAGGGCCTCACGAGGGTGGAGGGCGCCCCTAGGGGGGTGGGCGCGCCCCCTTCCTCGTGACCTCCTCACAGATCCCCCGACGTGCACTCCAAGTCTTCTGGAATTCTTTCCTTCCAAAAATGAGTTCCGTGAAGTTTCAGGTCAATTGGACTCCGTTTGGTTTTCCTTTTCTTCGAAACCCTAAAAGAGGGTAAAAACAGAAACTGGCACTGGGCTCTGGGTTAATAGGTTAGTCCAAAAATGATATAAAAGTGTATAATAAAGCCCATAAACATTCAAAACAGTAGATAATATAGCATGGAGCAATCAAAAATTATAGATACGTTGGAGACGTATCAGCATCTCCAAGCTTAATTCCTGCTCGTCCTCGAGTAGGTAAATGATAAAAACAGAATTTTTGATGCGGAGTGCTACTTGGCATAATTTCAATGTGATTCTTCTTAATTGTGGTATGAATAGTCAGATCCGAAAGATTCAAGACAAAAGTTCATATTGACATAAAAATGATAATACTTCAAGCATACTAACTAAGCAATTATGTCTTCTCAAAATAACATGGCCAAAGAAAGTTCATCCCTACAAAATCATATAGTTTAGTCATGTTTCATTTTCGTCACACAAGAATGCTCTCATCATGCACAACCCCGATGACAAGCCAATCAATTGTTTCATACTTTAGTAATCTAAAACCTATAAACTTTCACGCAATACATGAGCGCGAGCCATGGATATATCACTATGGGTGGAATAGAATATAATGAGGGGGGTTATGTGGAGAAGACAAAAAGGAGAAAGTCTCACATCAACGAGGCTAATCAATGGGCTATGGAGATGCCCACCGATTGATGTCAAAGCAAGGAGTAGGGATTGCCATGCAACGGATGCACTAGAGCTATAAATGTATGAAAGCTCAACAAAAGAAACTAGTGGGTGTGCATCCAACTTGCTTTCTCACGAAGACCTAGGGCACTTGAGGAGGCCCACTGTTGGAATATATAAGCCAAGTTCTATAATGAAAAATTCCCACTAGTATATGAAAGTGATAACATGAGAGACTCTCTGCTATGAAGATCATGGTGCTACTTTGAAGCACAAGTATGGTAAAAGGATAGTAACATTGTCCCTTCTCTCTTTTTCTCTCATTTTTTTGGGCCTTCTCGTTTTTATGGCCTTTCCTTTTTTGGGGGCATTCTCTTTTTTTGGCCTTTCTCTTTTTTATTCCTCACTTGGGACAATGTTCTAATAATGATGATCATCACACTTCTATTTATTTACAACTCAATGATTACAACTCGATACTAGAACAAAGTTGACTCTATATGAATGCCTCCAGCGGTGTACCGGGATTGCGATGAATCAAGAGTGACATGTATGAAAGAATTACGAATGGTGGCTTTGCCACAAATACTATGTCAACCACATGATCATGCTAAGCAATATGACAATGATGAATGTGTCATGATGAACGGAATGATGGAAAGTTGCATGGCAATATATCTCGGAATGGCTATGGAAATGCCATAATAGGTAGGTATGGTGGCTGTTTTGAGGAAGATATAAGGAGGTTTATGTGTGACAGAGCGTATCATATCACGGGGTTTGGATGCACCGGTGAAGTTTGCGCCAACTCTCAATGTGAGAAAGGGCAATGCACGGTACCGAAGAGGCTAGCAAGGATGGAAGGGTGAGAGTGTGTATAATCCATGGACTCAACATTAGTCATAAAGAACTCACATACTTATTGCAAAAATCTACAAGTCATCAAAAACCTCGGCACTATGCGCATGCTCCTAGGGGGGTAGATTGGTAGGAAAAGACCATCGCTCGTCCCCGACCGCCACTCATAAGGAAGACACTCAAATAACACCTCATGTTTCAAATTTGTTACATAACGTTTACCATACGTGCATGCTACGGGACTTGCAAACTTCAACACAAGCATTTCTCAATTTCACAACTACTCAACTAGCACGACTTTGATATTATTACCTCTATGTCTCAAAACAATCATCAAGCATCAAACTTCTCTTAGTATTCAACACACTCATAAGAAAGTTTTTACTAATCTTGAATACCTAGCATATTAGGATTTTAAGCAAATTACCATGCTATTAAGACTCTCAAAATAATCTAAGTGAAGCATGAGAGTTCATCTATTTCTTCAAAATAAAACTACCTCCATGCTCTAAAAGATATAAGTGAAGCACTAGAGCAAATGACAAACTACTCTGAAAGATATAAGTGAAGATCAATGAGTAGTCGAATAATTATGCAACTATGTGAAGACTCTCTAACATTTAATAATTTCAGATCTTGATACTTTATTCAAACATCAAGCAAAACTAAATAAAATGACATCTAGAATAGCAAACATCATGTGAAGAAGCAAAAACTTAGGATCAACCGAAACTAACTGATAGTTGTTGAAGAAGAAAGGTGGGATGCCAACCGGGGCATCCCCAAGCTTAGATGCTTGAGACTTCTTGAAATATTATCTTGGGATGCCTTGGGCATCCCCAAGCTTGAGCTTTTGTGTCTCCTTAATTCCTCTCATATCATGGTCTCCCTAAATCTCAAAAGCTTCATCCACACAAAACTCAACAAGGACTCGTGAGATAAGTTAGTATAAACCATTGCAAAAACCTTATCATACTCTACTATAGCAAATAACTAAAATTATTATTCAACATTGAATACTAAATGCCTCTGCATATTTAATAGTCATATCCTCAAATATAATCATTAAAGAAACAAACATATGCAAACAATGCAAACATAACAGCAATCTGCCTAAACAGGATAGTCTATAAAGAATGCTGCAACATCCATACTTCCCTAGATCCAAAAATTATGAAAGAAAATTCCCACTGTAGTAAATTTATCAGAGCTTAATATGAAAAAGGTTTCAACATTTTATCACATTCTGGCTTTTCTAGGGAATTATTGCAACAGCGGTAAACTTTCTGTTTTCAAACAGCAACATGTGGACTTCTAAAATAGGCATAGTAAAGGCTATCAATGCCACTTTTATTGAAATAAAAGATGCAAAACGTTGTTATAAATAACAGCAAGCAAATACTAACAAAATAAATTGACGCTCCAAGCAAAACACATATCATGTGGTGAATAAAAATATAGCTCCAAGTAAAGTTACCGATGAACGAAGACGAAGGAGGGGATGCCTTCTAGGGCATCCCCAAGCTTAGGCTCTTGGCTATCCTTGAATATTACCTTGGGGTGCCTTGGTAATACCCAAGCTTAGGCTCTTGCCACTCCTTATTCCATAGTCCATCGAATCCTTACCCAAAACTTGAAAACTTCACAACACAAAACTTAACAGAAAACTCGTAAGCTCCGTTAGTATAAGAAAATAAATCACCACTTCAAGGTACTGTAATGAACTCATTCTTTATTTATATTGGTGTTAAACCTACTGTATTCCAACTTCTCTATGGTTTATAAACTATTTTAATAGCCATAGATTCATCAAAATAAGCAAACAACACACGAAAAACAGAATCTGTAAAAAACAGAACAGTCTGTAGTAATCTGGATAAAACGTATACTTCTGGAACTCATAAAATTCTCAAATAAATTTATCGACCTGAGGAATTTATCTATTGATAATATGCAAAAATAATTAACTAAATAGCAATATTCAAATAAAAATGGCAGCAATTCTCGTGAGCGCTAAAGTTTCTGTTTTTCACAGCATGATCAACAAGACTTTCCCCAAGTCTTCCCAAAGGTTCTACTTGGCACAAACACTAATTAAAAGCATAAAAGCACATCTAAACAGAGGCTAGATGAATTATTTATTACTAAATAGGAACAAAAGACAAGGAACAAGAATAAAATTGGGTTGCCTCCCAACAAGCGCTATCGTTTAACGCCCCTAGCTAGGCATGATAATTTCAACGATGCTCACATAAAGGATAAGAATTGAAACATAAAGAGAGCATCATGAAGAATATGACTAGCACATTTAAGTCTAACATGATTCCTATGCATAGGGATTTTGTGAGCAAACAACTTATGAGAACAATAATCAACTAGCATAGGAAGGTAAAACAAGCATAACTTCAAAACTTTAAGCACATAGAGAGGAAACTTGATATTATTGCAATTCCTACAAGCATATATTCCTCCCTCATAATAATTTTCAGTAGCATCATGAATGAATTCAACAATATAACCAGCATCTAAAGCATTCTTTTCATGATCTACAAGCATATAATTTTTATTACTCTCCACATAAGCAAATTTCTTCTCATGAAAAATAGTGGGAGCAAACTCAACAAAATAACTATCATGTGATTGAAAATTAAGATCAAGATGACAAGTTTTATGGTTATCATTGTTCTTTAAAGCATATGTGTCATCACAATAATCATCATAGATAGGAGGCATGCTTTCATCATAGTAAATTTGCACATCAAAGCTTGGGGAACAAAAAATATCATCTTCATCAAACATAGCTTCCCCAAGCTTGTGGCTTTGCATATCATTAGCATCATAGATATTCAAGGAATTCATACTAACAACATTGCAATCATGCTCATCATTCAAATATTTAGTGCCAAACATTTTATAGATTTCTTCTTCTAGCACTTGAGCACAATTATCCTTTCCATCATACTCACGAAAGATATTAAAAAGGTGAAGCGTATGAGACAAACTCAATTCCATTTTTTATAGTTTTCTTTTATAAACTAAACTAGTGATAAAACAAGAAACTAAAAGACTCGATTGCAAGATCTAAAGATACACCTTCAAGCACTCACCTCCCCGGCAACAGCGCCAGAAAAGAGCTTGATGTCTACTACACAACCTTCTTCTTGTAGACGTTGTTGGGCCTCCAAGTGCAGAGGTTTGTAGGACAGTAGCAAATTTCCCTCAAGTGGATGACCTAATGTTTATCAATCCGTAGGAGTCGTAGGATGAAGATGGTATCTCTCAAGCAACCCTGCAACCAAATAACAAAGAGTCTCTTGTGTCCCCAACACACCCAATACAATGGTAAATTGTATAGGTGCACTAGTTCGACGAAGAGATGGTGAAACAAGTGGTATATGGATAGTAGATAAAGGTATTTGTAATCTGAAATAATAAAAACAGCAAGGTAGCAAGTGATAAAAGTGAGCGTAAACGGTATTGCAATGTGTGGAAATAAGGCCTAGGGTTCATACTTTCGCTAGTGTAAGTTCCCTCAACAATAATATCATAATTGGATCACATAACTACCCCTCAACATGCAACAAAGAGTCACTCCAAAGTCACTAATAGCGGAGAACGAACGAAGAGATTATGGTAGGGTACGAAACCACCTCAAAGTTATTCTTTCCAATCAATCCGTTGGGCTATTCCTATAAGTGTCACAAACAGCCCTAGAGTTTGTACTAGAATAACACCTTAAGACACAAATCAACCAAAACCCTAATGTCACCTAGATACTCCAATGTCACCTCAAGTATCCACGGGTATGATTATACGATATGCATCACACAATCTCAGATTCATCTATTCAACCAACACAAAGGACCTCAAAGAGTGCCCCAAAGTTCTACCGGAGAATCACGACGAAAATGCGTGCCAACCCCTATGCATAGGTTCATGGGCGGAACCCGCAAGTTGATCACCAAAACATACATCAAGTGTTCTCAAATCTTTAAAGACTCAATCCGATAAAATAACTTCAAAGGGGAAACTCATTCATTACAAGAGAGTATAGGGGGGAAGAAACATCATAGGATCCAAATATAATAGCAAAGCTCGCGATACATCAAGATCGTATCATCTCAAGAACACGAGAGAGAGAGAGAGAGAGATCAAACACATAGCTACTGGTACATACCCTCAACCCCGAGGGAGAACTACTCCCTCCTCGTCATGGAGAGCACTGGGATGATGAAGATGGCCACCGGAGAAGGACTTCCCCCTCCGGCAGGGTGCCGGAACGGGTCTAGATTGGCTTTCGGTGGCTACAGAGGCTTTTGGCGGCGGAACTCCCGATCTATTGTGCTCACGGATGTTTTTAGGGTATATGGAGGTATATAGGCAGAAGAAGTACGTCAAGGGGGGCACGAGGGTGGAGGGTGCGCCCAGGGGGGTGGGCGCACCCCCTGCCTCGTGACCTCCTCGCAGATCCCCCGACGTGCACTCCAAGTCTTCTAGGCTTCTTTCCTTCCAAAAATGAGTTCCGTGAAGTTTCAGGTCAATTGGACTCCGTTTGGTTTTCCTTTTCTTCGAAACCCTAAAACAAGTTAAAAATAGAAACTGGCACTGGGCTCTGGGTTAATAGGTTAGTCCCAAAAATGATATAAAAGTGTATAATAAAGCCCATAAACGTTCAAAACAGTAGATAATATAGCATGGAGCAATCAAAAATTATAGATACATTGGAGACGTATCAGAGACTTCTTGAAATATTACTTTGGGATGCCTTGGGCATCCCCATGCTTGAGCTTTTGTGTCTCCTTAATTCTTCTCATATCACGGTTTTCCTAAATCTCAAAAGCTTCATCCAGACAAAACTCAACAAGGACTCGTGAGATAAGTTAGTATAAACCAATGCAAAAACCATATATTCTCTACTATAGCAAATCACTAAAATTATTATTCAACATTGCACACTAAATGCCTATGCATTATTAATACTCCTAAATAGAGTCATTACCCAAGCAAACATATGCAAACAATGCAAACATAACAGTAATCTGCCAAAATAGTACACTCTGTAAAGAATGCAAGAGTATCAATACTTACCTAACTCCAAAAGTTAAGAAAAATTTGCCACACTGTAGAAAATTTATCAAATCTCATTTTGCAACAAGTTTCAACATTTTATCACATTCTAACTTTTCTAGGGAATTTTTGCAACAGCAGTAAACTTTCTGTTTTCAAACAGCAACATGTATATTTGCAAAATAAGCATGGCAAAGGCTATCATTGCCACTTTTATTGAAATAAAAGACGCAAAACATTATTCTAAATAACAGAAAGAAAATACTAACAAAATAAAATGACGCTCCAAGTAAAACTCATATCATGTGATGAATGAAGACATAGCTCCAACAGAGGTTACCGATGATGTTGAAGATGAAAGAGGGGATGCCTTCCGGGGCATCCCCATGCTTAGTTGCTTAGATCTTCCTTGAATATTACCTTGGGGTGCCTTGGTCATCCCCAAGCTTAGGGTCTTGTCACTATTTATTCTCCTCATATCGACATCTCACCCAAAACTTGAGAACTTCAATCACACAAAACTTAACTAAACTTTGTGAGATAGGTTAGTATGATAAAGAGCAAACCATTTCACTTTTGGTATTGTCAAAGACAAGATCCATAATTGTTCTCACACAATTACTGCTGTAGAATATCATTTCCACAATTTATATTGAGCAATATAAGCCATGGAAATTAAAAAAACAAGTAAACTATGCATTGAAAATAGAATCTGTCAAAACAGAACAGTCTGTAGTAATCTATACTCCAACCATACTTATGCTAATCCAAAAATTCTGGAAAAAATAGGAAAACCTAGGTAATTTGTCTCTTAATATTATGAAAAAAGAATCATCATTTTATCATGCTTATGTTAAAAATGAGAACTGTTTTCCTAAGCGCAAAACTTTTTGTTTTTCAGCAAGATCAAATCAACTATCACCGTAAGCCATCCCAAAGGTCTTACTTGGCACTTTATTGAAAAAAAGCCATAAAACATGATTAATACAGTAGCCTGCTACCTCTTGAGCACTGTGTTGGTTTTCCCTTGAAGAGGAAAGGGTGATGCAGCAAAGCAGCGTAAGTATTTCCCCCAGTTTTTAAGAACTAAGGTATCAATCCAGTAGGAGACCACGCGCGAGTCACCTCGTACCTACACAAACAAATAAGAACCTCGCAACCAACGCGATAAAGGGGTTGTCAATCCCTTCACGGCCACTTGCAAGAGTGAGATCTGATAGAGATAATAATAATAATATAAATATTTTTGGTATTTTTATGATATAGATTGAAAGTAAAGATTGCAAAATAAAATAGATTGGAAACTTGTATGATGGAAAATAGACCTGGGGGCCATAGGTTTCACTGCTGGCTTCTCTCAAGATAGCATAAGTATTACGGTGGGTGAACAAATTACTGTCGAGCAATTGATAGAAAGTGAATAATTATGAGAATATCTAGGTATGATCATGTATATAGGCATCACGTCCGTGACAAGTAGACCGACTCCTGCCTACATCTACTACTATTACTCCACACATTGACCGCTATCCAGCATGCATCTAGAGTATTAAGTTCATAAGAACAGAGTAACGCCTTAAGCAAGATGACATGATGTAGAGGGATAAACTCATGCAATATGATGTAAACCCCATCTTTTTATCCTCGATGGCAACAATACAATACGTGTCGTTTCCCTTTCTGTCACTAGGATCAAGCACCGCAAGATTGAACCCAGAGCTAAGCACATCTCCCATTGCAAGAAAGATCAATCTAGTAGGCCAAACCAAACTGATAATTCGAAGAGACTTGCAAAGATAACCAATCATACATAAAAGAATTCAGAGAAGATTCAAATATTGTTCATAGATAAACTTGATCATAAACCCACAATTCATCGGATCTCGACAAACACATCGCAAAAGAAAATTACATCGAATAGATTTCCAAGAGAATCGAGGAGAACTTTGTATTGAGATCCAAAGAGAGAGAAGAAGCCATCTAGCTACTAGCTATGGACCCGAAGGTCTGAGGTAAACTACTCACACATCATCGGAGGGGGCATGGAGTTGATGTACAGGCCCTCCGTGATCAATGCCCCCTCCGGTGGAGCTCCGGAAAAGGCCCCAAGATGGGATCTCTTGGGTACAGAAGGTTGTGGCGGTGGAAATACGGTTTCGTGGTGCTCCGGGATGTTTTCGGGGAATATGAATATATATAGGAGGAAGAAGTAGGTCGGTGGAGCAACAAGGGGCCCATGAGGGTGGAGGGCGCGCCCCCTGCCTCGTGGCCTCCTCGATTGTTTCTTTACGTCCACTCCAAGTCTCCTGGATCATGTTTGTTCCAAAAATAACGCTCCTGAATGTTTCATTCCGTTTGGACTCCATTTGATATTCCTTTTCTGCGAAACACTGAAATAGGCAAAAAAACAGCAATTTGGGCTGGGCCTCCGGTTAATAGGTTAGTCCCAAAAATAATATAAACGTGTAAAATAAAGCCCATTAACATCCAAAACAGATAATATAATAACATGGAACAATCAAAAATTATAGATACGTTGGAGACGTATCAAGTATCCCCAAGCTTAATTCCTGCTCGTCCTCGAGTAGGTAAATGATGAAAACAAAATTTTTGATGTGGAATGCTTCCTAACATTTTTTTCAATGTAATTTTTCTTTATTGTGGCATGAATGTTCAGATCTGAAAGATTCAAGATAAAAGTTTAATATTGACGTAAAAATAATAATACTTCAAGCATACTAACTAAGCAATCATGTCTTCTCAAAATAACATGGACAAAGAAAGTTATCCCTACAAAATCATATAGTCTGGCTACGCTCTATCTTCATCACACAAAATATTAAATCATGCACAACCCCGATGACAAGCCAAGCAATTGTTTCATACTTTTGATGTTCTCAAACTTTTTCAACTTTCACGCAATACATGAGCGTGAGCCATGGACATAGCACTATAGGTGGAATAGAATGGTGGTTGTGGAGAAGACAAAAAGGAGAAGATAGTCTCACATCAACTAGGCGTATCAACGGGCTATGGAGATGCCCATCAATAGATATCAATGTGAGTGAGTAGGGATTGCCATGCAACGGATGCGCTAGAGCTATAAGTGTATGAAAGCTCAACAAAAAGAAACTAAGTGGGTGTGCATCCAACTTGCTTGCTCATGAAGACCTAGGGCAATTTGAGGAAGCCCATCATTGGAGTATACAAGCCAAGTGTAGCGACCTGACCCGAATGGATCACGTCTACTGTGCTACGGTGTCATCCCTGGATCAGTAATGCTGACACCACACAGTACATCGAGGTTTTACAGCAGAGTTGCAATCACACACTTATTACATCGATGGCTAAAAAAAAACTTGTTACAATAAATATGGCTTAAGGCCATATTATAAAGATAACAGTGGAAGACTCGGAAGATAAATGGGTCCATCAACTCCAGCGGCATCACTGAGTATAGAACCACGACCTAAAAACACCTCAATCGTCATCTGAAAAGTCTGCAACATGAGAAGTTGCAGCCCGAAAACGGGTCAGCACATGGAATATGCTGGCAAAGTAACACATAGAGAGTAATGGAATGAAACAGCTATACTACATGCATATATGGCTGGTGGAAAGCTCTATGGTTACAGTTTTGCGTAAAGCCAGTTTTTCCCTACTGCAAAGGAATAAATTTTATTTACTATCATGGTGGTTGTGAAACATTGAGAATGGTTGACAGCATTCTCAATCCCAATTAAAAGTAATTAAAACCCAATAACATTAATTAGAAGTAACATGTTGAGATTCACTCGATATTCAAGTACTAGATACTCAAGTTGTCCATAACCGGGGACACGGCTAATCATGATTAGTTTGTTACTCTGCAGAGGTTTGTGCACTTTTCCCCACATGACTCGATCGCCTCCGTTTGTTTTCTCGCACTACACGGTGTTTGAGAAACGGATGACCGAGACATAGTCTTTCAGAAGCACTAGCACCTTACTTGTGGGGTAGACCGGTACACCTACATCCCCTACATCTGCTAGTCCACCCCGTAAGAGTTCGCACAACTTAGTCAACTATGCCAGAGCCCATAGTAGCATGTGGCTGCACACGGAAGTTTCTAGCATGAATTATCTTATGATCCCTTTGAGCCTGGGTGGCGGTCCAAAAAAAACAGGCAAGTCCTGATAGACATCAGGTGCCTCAATCCACCCAGATGTGTGTTTAAGTTGCCACCTTAGATAAACCATTAAAATTATCAATCTCACATCTGTCATGGATATCACTCACCCAATCCACGTCTACTAGCATAGCATAGCATAATAAGCAAACGTAGAAGTAACTCCCAAAGGTTTCATAATAATACAGGTAATAGGTACTACCTCATCTACTTCCCATCCCACAATTTAATTAGATCCTAATCATGCAATGTGTGAGGATTGATCTAATGCAATAAAACATGGGTTGTAGAAAAGGTATGATCAAAGTGTTACTTGCCTTGCTGATGATCCGCGAGTCCTAGGGTTTCGAAGTAACAAGCGGCACAATCCGGGTAATCTATCGCAGACAAACAACAAGCATACAATAAGTACTCATCTAATGCACGGGTAAAACCCGAACAAGAGAACGAACCAGGTAGTTCAACTTAAGAACTCCGGTTGCAAAGAAAGAACGAAAACAAACGGCGGAAGAAAACAACTCGGTTCTAGCAAGTTGAAACTAGGTCAAAATTTTATTGTAGCAAAAACTTGTTCAAGTTGATTAGACGGAATGGCGGTTTCGAGACGAAACTCCAGGCGCTTGAATCACCTGATTCCGATAAACGAGCGAAAAGAAAGACTAGAAAGAAGATCGGATCTGAGATCGCGATCGCGGAATAAATCCGATGAAAAGAAAAAGAAGAACGGTTAAACGAACGGATGTCGTTAACCTAGAACAATCCGGTGATCACGTTCGTTAGGACGAACGGTCCGGCGAACGGTCCAAAGGCAACTAAATCGGAGAAGAAAACGAATCCGGTCTAGGGTTTTGGAGAAGAAAACCGATCGATAAACCGATCTAGAAAACCGGAACGGTTTAGAGAAGAAAAGAATCGGAACGATTAGAAGAAAACGATCCGATGAAAAAGAATAGATGTAGCGCGGGGCAACCTTGGCGAGGTCTCCGGTGAGGGGCTCCGGCGGCGGCGGCGTTGGGCGGCGGCGG